>NC_137194.1:5947692-5955713 GCF_960531495.2 Zeus faber | reverse complement strand
AGAGAGAGAGAGAGAGAGAGAGAGAGAGAGAGAGAGAGAGAGAGAGAGAGAGAGAGAGAGAGAGAGAGAGAGAGAGAGAGAGAGAGAGAGATAAAGATAGATAAAGATAGATGGAGGGAAAGAGAGTCTCAGCTGTAAGGACCAGACTCAAGGGAGTGACCCAGATTGCTGTTCGGCGATGGGCCAAGCTCTGCGATGTGTTCTGTTGTTGTCTCAAGCTTGACTATGTCTGTGGGCATAATGTCGGTGTGTGCGTGTGTGTGTGTGTGTGTGTGTGTCTGTCTGTCTGTCTGTCTGTACGAGCGTGTACGTGCGTGTGTATGTACGTGTGTGTGTCTTTACGAGTGTGTGTATGCGTGTGCGTGTGTGTGTGTGTTCACCCTCGTGGTGGAGTTTAGGTCGTAAAGCCATTTGGAATCTCTGTGGAACATCTGACCTCCATGTAAGTCCATGTATCTCTCTGGTTGCTGTGTAGAAACAAAAGCTTTGACTTTTTCCATTCACTTCACGGTTATCTCGTCGTCAAATATATCAAGATAATATAATTTATATATAAAGCTATATATTTTAGATTTTGTATGTAGAGATTTTTGAGAAATCTAAAAAACGATTTCATGCTTAAGGAACAAATTCTGTCATTAAACGAGACCAAGATAATCCGAAAATTAGATACATTTGACAATGCTGTTGAGTGGGCAACGATGACCCCACATGGACCCGTGGACCTGTATCTTCAGCATTACAATGCCTATATCAGTTATTTTTCCACATACAATCAGGGCGATTGCAGCGTTGTCACATGTTATGTTTACTCCATAACGGTTATCACGGTAACGGTAACACTTTTCTTCCCTCTAAGATTCGGACATATTGGCACCTAATGTACATTTTGAGGTAATGCTCCCTGGCCTGCTCTTTCCGAGAAACCTTCCTTTTGCGACCTTTTCGACCCGCCCCGCATTTGAGTTGGAGCTCATGTTTTTGAGAGTCGGTTTGTGAACGCAATGGATGTGAATCTTGGCGGCGGGACCTTTGTTTCGCCGCACGGACCACACCCGGCAAGAGGACACTGAGGTGTGTACCCAAGCCGCGTTTCCACCCAAAGTACCCAGAACTTTTTAGCCCCGGGAATTTCAATTTCAAGGAATTTGAAGGCCGTTGTCTCAAGACCCGCGAAGATAAGGAGGAACAAGCGACGGATGTTTCGGGGAAAAAAAAAAAAAAAAGACACCGATAAAGGGAACCACCAACCAGGTCAACCTCTGAAAATCCCCGGCGTTTACCCTGGTTCGGGTTTAAGGCGATTCCGTGAGGCTCGCAGAATCAAACCTCCACTTTGGGTGGAAACGCGGCCGACCGGTGTTGATGTGTCGGAGCACAGTGAACTGCAAAACAAACGCAAAATGCTGCGAGTGCTCGACCAATCAGAAATGTTGAGCGCTGCAAGCCCCACCCCCAGAGGAGGAAGGAAACATGTCGTCAAACGCTCTCCGGGATGTGCATGCCGCTTTTAACCGCATGTGTCCGCCATCATGGAAAAGACATATACGGAGGCATATACATTTTCAGACTCCCCTCCCATCCATCCATAAATTGTCTTCCCTCCTCCCTCCGTCTCTCCTGGGCTGTGGAGCTGACGGTGGTACTGCCAGGTCGCACCCTGCCAGCGAACCCGTAAAATGGAGTTTGCATATGCAGCCCGCTCTCCCCATTGCCAGCCAGGCCATTAATATGAATCACTCTCAGGAGGGCCCCCGCCCCACCCAAACAAGCTGGCAATTTGTCTTCCTTAGCGAGCCGCCGAAAGGATCAAATTTGATATTTTCCCACTCCGAGAAGCCCCGACGGGGGCGAGGCGGGCGTGAGATGTTGGAGAATGTGAAGTCGGCGCCTCCGAATCGACGGCGTTTGGAGGTTCCGTGGGCGTTCCGCTCCGAGGGGTGTTCCGTCATCCAGTATTCATGGATGGGACTCGGGAATTGAGCGGTTGCGTAAGCCTGGTAGTTGTTAACTCGGGGGGGTTGCCGCGTGTCCGCTTTGTCTATTGCACGAAGTGGAAGGTCATCAAGGGGTTAATAGTTGACAGAATGGCCTGCCTGATGATAACTGATAAGAGGCTGATGATTTATTTGGACAGTACTGGAATGAGTTGAAGGTGCTCTGTCCGGGGCTTCACACGCACAAATGTATCTCAGGCAATATTCAACATTGGCTGCAGGGGCCGAAAAAAAAAAAAAAAAAAAAAAACATCCGCCCACGCACCAGAGGCCCCGGCTCGGAGAGAGGGGGTGTGCGGCCCCCGGGAGGGAAAGCCAAATCGCTGCAGCCGGTGCGTTTTCCAAGGAGCTCCAGAACGGGTGGGTTGAAATTGGGTGAAAAAGATATTTATGCTGAGGCCATGATTCACCACATTGAACGCTGTTGGAGCTGTTTGTGAGCGCAATGTACATTTCATTACCTCGTACCTTTGGTGTAATTCGTCGCTTTGTTGTGGTGCCGTTCCCGCAAAAGACAGACGTTTGAATTGGTGTGGATTGTGTAACAGGATCCATTTTCCTGTCTAATTTTGTTTGGCTGATTGGGATGAATCATTACTCCTGTTCATTTGCGCGCTACACACTATGACCCCTGACACCGTGTGGTTGTTATGGGAGGCCAAACAACCACCGCCGGCCATTCAGCACTTCCCAGTTGAGGTACTGTATATTCTTCACAAACACACTGAAAGAGGTAATAAATTATACGATAATGGAAGAAACAAAATGGACAGAATAGTCTCTAGGTATCTAACCAGTATTACCCCATGGTAGTTACAGGTTTGCTTGCTTCATTACTTTTGTCCAGCGGTCCAATGTTGGCTCAGCTTGTTCACCCACCATTGAATTTTGCCTTTACAGACTTGTGATGACAGTATTTGTGTTGGCGCAACACACGATCCCATGTTGTAATATTTGTTTTAATGACGCATAAACGGCGTTTTGTTTGGCTCAAATAAAATGCCGATTACCAAAATCCATATTGAGCAACTGCATTACTACTTCTTGCCTCAGATGTTACAGCGTGTAATGGGGCCGTTAAGCTGGCACTAAAAGGAGTTACTGTTTTTTTCTAGATTGCTGGAAAACACAAACTGGACCAAAACCCACACCCTTACGTAGGGCCGGGTATTGGTACTCAATACCTTTTAAGGTATCGACCGAAATCACCCAACACTGAGTAGTACCAAAACTTCTCCAGTCAAACGACACCTGCATTCCATCCTTTTTGTTCCCAGATCTGGCAAAAAAAACCCCCACTATTTGTATGGTTTTGCTCGCAGCCAATCACAGCGGGCGTTCTTCGATTCAATGCGACGTGTGATTGGTTGACTATGGCAGCAGCAGCCACAACAGCCTGTTAAAGGACAGGGTTCACAATTTTTCAAGGTGTCCCTATGAACAGCGAAAGAGGTTTTCCTCGCTGTAATCGTTCCTCCTGTACTGGCCATTTGTTTAAAATGACATTGCCTGAATACTTCACTGTACAGTTTTGTACAATTATTTTATAAATGGTGGCATTTCACACAGCTGAACGCTTCTATTCACATGACGTGTATAGTAGAAAAAAAAAAAAGGTATCAAATGAAGTACTATATTGGTATCGGTATCACTTTAAGGGTACTGGCTTTGGTATCGTCATTTCTCATATTTGAGCCTTGTAGATCTAATATGGGGGAAGATTCAGGCGACGGGATCGATTATTTCTCGCCTCAAACTTGTTCGGAGACAGATCTTGGCGGGCTGATGAGGTGAAATCAACGAAAGTTACCAGGTAAGTACAACGGAACCGGGAGTAAAGCTCAAACCCCGTTGGTTCACAGAACTCGCGGCCTCAGGAGGGCGGCCCCTCCCGTGACACAGAGCGTCAGACACACAATGGATTTCGAGGCACGTTGGAATGGCTGGAATGCATAATCCGAGTGGCATTTTCAGCAAAATAAATTCCAAAAACATGTTTTGGGGACCTCAGAGACCTGTATTAACGTGTGTAAAAAGGAACACAATAGGTCCCCTTGAACGCACCAATCACAATGGCAGGGTCATTTAATAGGGCCTCGAGGCATGTCCATGTGCTTTGTAGCAATGGATCTCAACAATGCAAAGTTGCATCTGCTGCATTTGGAAATGAAGCTTTTGGAAATTGGGCATTTCGCTGTGCACGGACTCTTCCTTACACGTTCTGTCAGTTTGACATTTCAAAGGTCAGGTTTTTGACAAAAACAGCACAAACAGCGGCATTCCCTTATCCACTCATGTGCGAGGTATACTACGGTGGCGTTTTGAATTTGCCTCGGCCGGGTGTTCCCGAAAGGGTTAAACCGGAAGGTCAGCGCTGGGATTTTAACAAAGCTCCAAATTATTTCTCGGAAAACCTATTCAGAACATCTTGGTAGCCGTGTTTTCAATGAATGCCTCCAGTGTGTTACAACCATTCATGCTGTGTGTGTTTTTGACAGCCTGTGTGTGTTGTCTGGGGGCAAAGTCTGAATTGGTTTCCCGGAAGTTGGATGTTTGTACCGTTGGGTGTGGGTTTTTAAAATTGGGTGTGAGGAGTTGAGAAAACGGTGAGTTGTTCCAGGGATTGTGTCCAAGCAATTGTGACTAACTTGTAATGACCAGACTCACAGGTTTTTCCTACCAGTAGCCACGGATCGGTCAAACATTTGACTTAAATGTTGGTGGTGCACCGCTTTGCGTTTTTCTGAGCCGTTGCCGTGAAGCCATAGTTCAAATTATTTTTTGGGGGGGGTCCCCCCCCTCCCCTAATTAAGATTGGACCCCTTCAAAAGATGTAAAAACAACAGGTCGGGGCTGGTCGAAACATTTACATATCCTTCTCACCTGTATTCGTCAACATTACAATGTTTTTCCCATATTCGTGCCTGGAAGAATCTTGTAATATGGTCTCAGACACCCCTCAGGTGGACCGTACCATTATGCTGAAGCGTGGCACTGCAGGGTGGACCCGGGCCAGCCGGAGCAGATCCAGCGGCACAAGCTCTGCACCGGAGGGCGCGATCCGCCGCTCAGATCAGAGCCATCTGTTTTCCAAACAAAGGACATAAAAACAGTGTGTTTTTATTGTCGATTTATTTATTTTACTCTGTTTTCTAAAGTTCAAAATAGTCAGATTGTCATTGTATAATTCACACTCTGCGTGAAGCACAAACCATTCTTTACACTTTCATCGGCTAATTTTAAAATCAATTATGCAGTTTTTCGTTTAGGGGCCACCAGGGCCATTCAAGTTGCTCCGGTCCTGGGGGGTAAAAAAACAGCAGCAATTCTATTAATATTTCTCTATCAATTTGCCTACGCCCCTTGGTGATGAACCCAGGGGGTGTGTGGTAGAGCCGCACATTTACATCAGTGAAGTAAATGAACTGCTAAGTAAATACGTCACTTAGAAGCGGTGCAGCATAAAAGCCCTAAAGCAGATGGATGTCTCTCATTTTCATCCATCATATCACGTATCTTCAAATTATTTACAGGTAGTCGGGCCTCAGACACCTCAATTCATTTCTTCATTTCCTAAGGTTTGATCAAGCTTAACAGTGATATTCAGCATTGGAGATGTAAAGTCGTGCATATGTCACAGTTAAAATTCAAAAGCTTTTATTTGCCACGTGCTCAGTTCTACTTTAACAACTACTGTAGCCCAAGTAAATATCGGACATTAACACAGATCAATACTCCAATGGAGCTGTTCGCCGCGACGGCGAAAATGGCCAGTTGGCGCCCACGTCGGGCTCTGAACTTGACCCCGACACGTGGGATCATCTCCGAGTTCCATTTCAAGACTATCTTGACAGGGACTCCCGGCTGTCCGTCCCCGGGCAAAAACTGAACGCCGAACGGCTCCCGTTTGCCTCCTCCTGCTCCCTTAACGTTCCGTTTATCAGGAACGATCTGAGCGACGCGCCCGGCGGCGAAACGGGGAGAGCCGACAGGATGAAGGGAAGGGGGCGAGCGGAAAGTGGGAACGGGGATTGAGGCCAGTCCCCCCACTTCATCCATTTTTTTTTTTTTCCTCCCGTTCCGCCGGTGCTGCCATTGTCTATTCATCCGGCGGTCCTTTTTCTCCTCCCCTGCTTGTGCCCACGCCGGCGGTATCCCCCTCTCTTCCACGCCCCCCCCCCCCCCCCCCCCCCCGGTCGGAGAGCGAGCGGCCGCGGCCCTATTGTGCTGTCACTTCAGCCGGCTTCCCCGTCTGAAGTTCTGTCATTGCTTTTGTGTCGGCTTTGAACCGCCGTTTGCGCTTTGACTCCGCCGCCCTTGCTCCGTCTTTCCCCCCGCTGTGAGATTGTCGGAGCCATAATAGGTCAAAACTCACACCGGGGTCACGGAGTGAAAGGTAAAAGAAAAAACAAAAAAAAACAGAGGCAAATGGAATGTCGTGTGCCGCCGCCCGTCCCGTACCGCATTTCAGTGCCGCGCCTGTAGTCCCCGCACCCTGCGGATCGCCTGTTTATGCCTGTAAATGAATTCCTCCGCGCCCCCCTTTACCGGTGATGTAATCATCCACCATCCAGAACGTTGATAATTTTTGCCCTATTTTCTTAAAAAAAAAAAAAAAGCATTCGTCACCCTACACATGTTCCACCCGGGGCTATTTCCGCATTATGTCTCAGTGATTTCCTCCACCAGCGAGGGGACAATAGGTGCCAGGTTTTCGCTGTGGGTGGCAGCCCCTCCGGGAGTAATGCGGCAAGCAAACGGGGCCAGATATGCTCTGTAACTAATTTAGATTTTTCTTTTTTCGGGGACGGGGTCTCCTGTAACCGCGGCCGCTGGCGCCGCCGCGTTTGCTCCGGGGAGGCGTGGCCCGCGCCCCGCGGCGCCAGCCACTCGGGGGGGCCCCGGGCCTCAGTCTCCGTAGCACAGCGGCTCGGCTGGCCGCGTACAGCGCCGGCCCCATGGGAATCCTGAGTCAAGGAAGGCGATGGAGTCCTCTCCGGCGGCGAAGCGCGTCATCGCAACAGCCTTGTGCGGGCTCAGAATTAGCCACACCCACTGCCGCCTTTTTGGCGTCGTCCGGTTGGTCTCCCCTTCAGCAACTGGCAAACCAAAGCCTTTTGCACCCGTGTACCTGGCGTTCCTTTGGTGGGCGTGCGTTCGCGTGAAGCAGGATCAGCCTACGCTCGACAGAAGTTTCTAATCTTGGCTTCAGGGATGAGGGGATTTTGCGTCTTGGATTTCTAAGAATCTTTTCGCCGGTGACCCTTGGTTAAATAACTCTGCGTCTACACTGGCGCAGATCTATTTGAAGACACATATTTGTGCCTTCCCTCCCCCCCTAGGACGTACGCGACCATCAAAAAGGAGGCTCTGGGGGACGCTCTCCCGAGGGGGATGCGTTTGGAGAAGATCGGTTTGCCGTGGTGCTGTCGACAGGGAAGACGGAGGACTTACAAAAATAAAATGGCGTCAGGAAACCAAAACAAGTGTGTCCCGCTTTGTCTGGCTGCCGACTTAGACGTTTTGACCATCGTACTTGTCGGCGAAGAGCTCGGCGGGCGGCGGACTCCAAAGTCCTGCAGGTGAGCAGAGGCGCGGCGATGGGACGTAAGCCGCCCCGGCGATCCGGTTCGGTCAGAACGAAGGCGATCAGCCCCGCGCCTGTCGCTTGTTTAGGTCTTTCTTCCGCCCCGTCTCCTTTTCACACCTCCCTCCACCCAGCACGTCTGCCATGTCCTTAGCTCCTGGTGCCGTCAGCAGCGGGGGCGTGGGGCGAGCGCCGCCGAGTCGGTCGGTCCATCTGGCGGGCGGGCAGGCCACTCCGTCTCCCCGTGGTGGAGGCCGTCTGGCAGGGGGGCCCCCTCCGGCTCACCTTGTTACCCTTTTAATTAGTAGGGGCGGTTGAGGGCGCCGGCCCCCCGCTTCTGCCGCCTCAGCGCCCCGCTCCCTCCGATCGATAGCCGCGCGGCCCCGGCGGAGCGGCACGAGCGCGTTCAAGCTCATTTCACAACTTTTCCTCCACAG
>NC_137194.1:5930192-5942692 GCF_960531495.2 Zeus faber | reverse complement strand
AACTAATGTTTTTTTTTTAATGTGAGATGGGAATATGTGAAAACAACGGCAGCGGCATGTTTGTTCTCATGGTCCTGCACAGTATGAGCACATCAACGGGGTCAGAACGATCCCAGGGTTGACCACGCCCAAGCGTCCCGACGAGCTGAGGGCCGACAGCGCTCCCACCCTGCGAACGTCGCCGGCGGAACTACGCCGCTTGTTTGCCGCTTTTCTTCGCTGGTTCCGTTGATCCACTTTGAGGCCGAACCCCGAATCCCTTTTCCCTTTTCTCACCAGACACCCAGGACACGCTCAATGGATCCCCACGCTCTCCCCCAGGCCGGCGCTAAACACAGCATTGCGGAACAGCACCGCGGCGTAGCGCATTAGCATTTACGGCCACATAAAGGTCCATTTACTGAGCCATTAGCTTAGCACAGCGCTAATGAGCAGGGTAGCCCGGGCCGGGGCGTCGTCGGCCGTTAATGGCGGTGAGTTCCTGGCTGGTAAGGGTTCTAACATCCCAAAACAAAACAGAAGAAAAGGTAGCGCAACCGACCCGAAATAAAGCGTAAATCAAGCGTTAGCGGAGCCTACGGTTGGGATTTCAATTCAAACTATTATTTCTGTCTCTCGATTATCATCATTATTCTCATCATTATTGTTTTTGTATAAATAAATAGTGAGGATGGTCGTTTATTGTGAGCATAACAGGACGATTTTATATTGCCCCCTCATCAATCTACCTTTAATATCCGCCATTATTATGAGTTAACGCAACGGAACCGACCCGCGATTTTGCTTTGTTTCCAATTTCGAGACGGATCATTAACCTACCCAGGAGCAAAACAGAAAATTCTAACTCTTTGCTGGTACAACCTTTTCCATAACTCTTGCGAGAGGGGTTTTTTTTCCATCTTACCTTAAAATATTATTCCATGAGGATCATGCATCGACCCGTCACGCACAAACTGAAATAATCTGTCCCCAGAAATGCTCCCTAAAGTCATTATTAATAAATACATCGAGGAGAGGAAAAAATAAAATAAAAAAAGGCTAAGCCTTACAGGCGCGTTCCATTTGAACTGGGTGGTCAGAGTTTTCCGAGTTCCCAGTCGGAGATTTCAACTGGAGCGCCCCCTGAGGTCGGAGTTGCGACCCGGAAAGTCTGAGGAACCCCCAACGACCCCCGGCCCCCGAAATCCAAGATGGCTGCTCCGCGCATAAACAATACGTGAAAGCTGTCGTATGTTAACAATGTCTGTTTTGTTCTTGTTAGGAAGTCTGTTTGGACGTGAACATGTACGGGTGCGTGGATTTCCACTTGCGGAAACTCACTGTTGAGCTCTATGGCAAATCCATGTGATATTTAAAAAATATATTTATTTCTCTATTTATTTATTTATTTATATTTTGTTTTTATTTTTTTTTATTTTTTATTTTTTATTTTTTTCTCAATGGTACATTGACTTGTAATATTGAGAATGGCACCTCTTTTATTCCCACCCCCCAACGCCTATTCTTGCACCATGAAACTTCTGTGCTCGGGTACGAAAACAGAGCAAAGGTGCGTTATGCTTTACGGCACTACGCCACTCCCTTGATCCTCCGGTAATAACTTGTTTTTTGCCTGGTAAAATTTATTTTTAAAAACGCGATGGGGGAAAAGTCAAAATGTCCGATAATGATGCTCATAAAAAAAACGTTAGCCGCTCAAATCTCAAATACCAGAAGTTACGTAGTGCTGCGTTAAGACACTCATCTGGGTCTTGGGAAATGAAGCTACTGTTGTCAATTGAGACATCCCACAAACCGATATGCAACGCTGGATATGTAATAAGTCATATAATCCTCCTTGCGGTGGGGGAAAGTGAAGGGTCCACGCCATTAAAACACCAATCGCTCACACCTCACGCTGAAGAAGGAGACGCCCGTGAAAGCGAACGTGGGGGTATTGGGATCATACGTCCACTTTGGATCCCCTCACGGTCCCACGCCAGGGCCAGACTCCGGAGCCCCAGACCCGCTGTGGCGCCCCCCTTCGCCCCCCCCCCCCCCCCTCCCGCAGAAGAGGTCGTGAAATTGTGGTTTTGCCGGAGAGCACCGCCAGTTAATTTATCGTCCTCACGGGGGAGGGAACGGCGACGCTTCTCCGGGCTGTGAATTTTAATGTTGCTGTTTATTTTACGGGTCCTAATAAGCGTCGCAGGCATTTTTTGCCGCAGGCATTCATGCAGGGGGTTCGTGACATCCTTCGCTCCGCTCATTCTGTCTCGTCAAGGAAAAAGGGGGAGTGATCTTACCTCTCCCGCGGTAAGATCACCATTTTTTTTCGAGGGGGCGGAGAAAAAAAATGGAGGACTCGCGCTTTTCCTGTTAGGCTTCCCCGCCCCCTCCCCCCTCTGACCCCCGGAAAAAGAACAGGAAATTCCCCGCGATGGTGAGCGCCGAGCTGTATTGACTTGTTTATTGAATTTTTGGAGGTTGAGTGGCACCGTTTAACACCAGGGTCAACTCGTCACGTGGTTGTTTCCCGCTGCCTCCGCCGAGCTCGATCGCCCTCCTCCAGTGTCGTACAGCATGCCAACGTCTTCATGGGAAGTGACGTCCATGGTCTTTCAAACTTTTCTCTTTCCTCTTTCATTTGGCCTTTTTATGTTCCGAATTTTTCATTGCGAAGTATGGATTTTCTTTTGACATTTCATCGTTGCATATACATGGTAAACTTCCCAGAAACATGAAGCCTTATTTATATCACCCATTACATATCCATTAGCTTGACGGGTGGTGTGTGTGTGTGTGTGAGGGAGGGGGTGGTGTATGAAAGGTTGGAACATCTCATCCATCAAATGGACGCCGCACAAAATATGAATTACAAAAGAGTGTACTCAGGGTTATTCAGCAGGTTAAATATGGGAGAAAAGACTATTAAAAAACATAATATTCTCTTTAAATTACAGCTCATATCGTAAGTTGATAATTAACTTTAAATGCATCGTTTTTAACTTGGCAAACATGTCGGCAAATTGTTGTCTTTTGTAGACTTTTAGAAATTTAATATTGTGGAGTTGAATGACACTTGATGGAATGACTGAGTTCAAGGTCATATAAGTAAGTGCAAATATCACATAATTGCCGACAGTGTTCTGATGAACACAGATCAGTTTGGGTTAAAGTACGGGTATTATTGAAAGATTGCTCTTTCACAGCACAAGTTGAAAATATGAGGATTTTACTGTTTCTCTTCAGGATGGAACCAAAGGGAAGCGAAAAGGGACAATATATGGGGGTGGGAGTCAAAGCAGCCCCACCTGTTCTGGGTCTAGGTAATTGGGCCCAGGATCAGGGTGCCTGTACGCCTGTTGCTCGTTAGAGCCATCAATGAGAAACAGGTAAAACCCCCATCCCCACACCCTCACACATGAGTTTCATAAGTCATTCTCGGAACGAATGTGGGAAAAAAGTACCCTGAGAATTGTAAATAATCACGTAAAGATTGTAACCTATCGGAAAACTTGGACACGAAAAAACAGGGAGCCCGTACTTGGAAGGCGTAGGAAAACTAGTACCTGCGAAATTATAATTAATCACAGGAAAACAGGGAAACGCTTTTGGGATATCATGGAACCGTGCCGGTACGTCAACTCCCCGTCGCTGTGGCTGCAGCTCCATTTCCACGGACAACACGGTGAGTTATAACAATGACAGGGTTGGGTTTACGGGCAAGCATAGACGGTTGTTTGAGAGAAATTCCCTGTACGTGCAGAAAAATGAAAAGAGAGAAGGCATTAAATAGTGACAAGGCCTTCCATAATAAGACAAATTCCAAATCAATGTTAATGTCCAATAAATGTTGTCTGTATAACATTACAGGCAATTTATGTATTTAACTGAGTTCCTCAATTGTAGATTGTTAGCACAAGAAGTGCAATAAAGTACAAATTGAAAGTAACATGAACTTACTATGTTTGTTATATAAGAGAATTACAAAGTTTATGTTATTACAAAATAATTACAAAATAAGGACAAAAAAATCAAGACGACTATTATGGTCGGACAATTCAAATATTGTCTGACACAACAAATTTTGGTCAGAATCAGGCTGAATTCTTGTAGTTTCACGCCAGATTACGGAAAATCTGCAGATACAATTTAGTATTCATATTATTAATATTAATATACATATACGGAAATGCCCGTATATTAATATTAATATACGGGCATTTCATTTTCACATACGGCGTCTGATGCAAACCTGCGGCTCGGGGCTTTTTTTTCGTGGCGGGCCATCGAGCGCGTCACGTGTTTGTCCACTGGGACCCGGGACCGAAAACGCGACTCTCGCCTTCTCTCCCGCGCCTCAAACCCATGGAACCAGATACTTTCTCAACTGTGAAATATGGAGGAGTTGGGGGGGGGGGGGGGGGGGCAGTCGTTCCGGGCGCTCCGTCATTGCCACTCTTGATTAGCTCAAACTGCGGCGAGCTCCGTGTATTGTCCCAGCCAGTTCCGACTTGAAGACTGACTCCACTGGGTTTCAGCTGTGACAGATTGAGGGTGTCAGTATGTTGTTACTTGTCGACTGTGCTAATCCCTCCGCGCGCGCATGCTCGCGCGCGCACGTTTGAACGTGCCTTTGCGAGCGTGCGGTTGGAGGCGTAAGCGTACCAGGGCCGAGAGCCTGTCTATGAATCACATGTCTCCCGTCACTGTGACGGCATCCAAGCCCAATCGATACCCCGAGGACCCACCCCCCAAAACCCTGAAACCCAAAGATGTGGAAGAGGGAGCTACACGGAAGGGAGGGAGGCTGTGCCACTCAGCCACAGATGGATGGACGAATCTGAAGCGAGTACTGTAGCGCCGGCGTCGGTTCTTTAGTGGGCTCGGGGGCATTACGTCATCGGAGGTCAGCGCTGTCGTCCCTTTTGTGCAGGACGTTCATGAAATGAATTCCAACAACGCAAATTCCGCCGCCGATTCGGCAAGTGGAGTAGCTAACCCTGAAAACCCCCGGCATTTTGATTTTGCACACAGACATAGAAGGGAACGGATGATAACTAGGGTGAGATAGCTGATACGGAATACACAGAGCGGCGCAGGACCCAACATGCTTCGCTGGCCTGGCCCCCTGGGGCCTGGGGGGGTCTACGTCCAGATGGCTCATTGGAAAGCATCCTTCCTCTCTCTCATCCGCGAGAGCCCTCTGTCCCTCGTGCGACACTTGTTTTCCCCTACCGAGCCCTCCGTGCAGTCACTGTGTCCTTTAGCCCCCGATGTTCTCTTGATGCATTCAGGCCCCCAGCCTGTCAATTCAGAAATCATTGTTTGAGCTTTTTGTTGTTGTTGTTGTTGTTGTTGTTGTTACTCGTCGTTCTCCATTATGGGGCGGCTGTGGAAGTGTTTGCGTGCGTACGGATGGGGCGTGCCGAGGACAAAAATAGAGGAGTCAGTTTAGTATGTGACTGCATTATGTCGTGCAAACTTCCGGAATGTGTATGTGTGTGCGCCATGGCTAAGGGCGCCCACTAAGTCTCTCTCCCGCTCCTGCTCGCCGTACCTGGAACAGCTGACCATCTTATGCCGTCCATTTTATCTCCCCCGGGAATTCAGCACGGTCATCATCACGGCCATTTAGAGTCCACCACAAGCGGACGCGGACACCGACATAGCACTGTCGGACCTGTATGATGTGTTGTGCGGATTTCAAAACAAACATCCCGACGCGGCTGCGGTGGTGACTGGGGACTTGAACAGGGGTAACCTTAAAAAAGTTCTGCCTAATTTCGTTGACATTTCACTGCATATATGTATGAAAGTATGTATATGTATGTGACGAATAAACCTCCTGAATCTAATGGGGCAGCCTACTTAACAGAACACATTTCTGAGAGTTGTAAAGGCGTTAAGCGCAGAGGCTGGTGGTGTAGTGGTGGTGATGATGGGGGGAAGGGGGGGGGGGGGGGGTCCTCGTTTTATGGCTCATGAGCAGTTGAATAATTCCTTCATTTAGTGTCAGGAGGCAAACACTCGAGCTGAAAATTCAAATCCACCTGGTTCAGAAGGGGAAAAAATAAAAAATAAAATAAAAAATAAAAAGTCACACTCAGCGTAACGCGGCGGCGCCAGGAGGGGTGTAATGCGCCGTCCTTGGGCATGCAAATCGATGGGTTAGCAAAGCGGCGATTGGAATTCCACGCATCGGGGCGTCCGATCGGAGTTTGCACACAGAGAGATCCACAGGGCGAGTCGATCGGAGGGGGGTAATTCGCTATGAAATATCCCAGGTTACGCTTGGGCGAACGCATCTGGCCCCCACTATTCATTCTGTTTCAGCCATTTCCAATGCGGCGATCCAAATGAATTAGCGTGACAATTTTATTTCTCAAGGGGCTTAACGGGGGTGGGGGGGGGGGGGGGGGTGCGCGGGGGGGGGCCTGACAATGGCTCCTTTGAACTTGCGCCGCGTCCGCACCCTCTTCCTCTGCTTGACCTTCGGGTGTCTCCTTCTCCCCTCTGCGCGCGTGAGGGGGCGAGCCATAAATGTCCATATTGGCCGCATCGTACCACATCGCCTCTCCAGGCCTGCGTTGGAGATGGCTGGAGGAGATATGCGCCCCCTTCCCCGGGATAATGAGATGGGATGAACACGACGATCGCTAACGTAGGCCGCCTCGTAAATCTCTCGGCCCTCGTGCTCAAGCGCCTCAGCGTTTCTCCGGCACCACCCCACCCACCCCACCCGGTTGGTTTTTGGCACTGGACATTTCTATCGGCCTGGCTATTGATTCAATTTCTGGCTGCGTGAAATGATAAAAATATTGTCTGCGGCCGGTGTCGGAGGAAATAGCGTCGGCGCTGCCGTGTTAACTGTTTGGTTCCTTGGAGAAAGACCTCACCCCTGAAAGAATGTCCGTCAGAGCCGTGCTCCGATTCCGCCCCCCCGTCCACCCCGAAGCTCATTCACGCCGAGCACATCACAGTGCGTCAGATAACTGTCGAACCGTGGTCCGAAACCCCCTATGAGAGCACCTTCTAAGGCAACCCCCCCCCAAGCAAACTGAATGTGGGCGGGGGGGGGGTTGGTCAGATGACCTGGAATCCATGTACCCCATGGGTGGGCACCATCACCCATCATCAAAGCTTGCCGGTGTGCGTGATCAACTGCTTGGGAATCAGAAGCTTTAAGAACAGACGTGCCCCACGGCGCCCGACGAGAGATGGGGGAGTGCAGAGAGAGAGAGAGAGAGAGAGAGAGAGAGAGAGAGAGAGAGGCGCGTGTGACACCAAGCAGGGCCTGGTATAATTGGGACCGAGGGGAGTCCATCTCTGGTCTGGTCTCTGGGATTTTGCCGAGGGGAGCCATCATCTGGCGCCCATCAAAGGGCCGCAGATAGATGTCACAGATCTCAATCCAAGGCTACGCCCCCGCCCCCTCCCCCCCAAACCCCGCCACCCCTCCGCAAAAAGCCATACTCAGCTAATTATCACAGCCAATTACAAACTGTAGAAGCATCGCTCCTCATATGTGTGTGTGTGTGTGTGTGCGTGTGTGTGTGTGTGTGTGTGTGTGTGTGTGTGTGTGTGTGTGTCTGTGTGTGTGTCTGTGTGTGTGTGTTTGAGGCCCGGATTTGTTTTAGCTCGCCACACAACTCCACGTGAGTCCTCCAGCAGAGTACTCTCAAACGGGTCTTCAATGCCTTTCTGATTCCAGCACATTCAAGGGGGAGGGGTGCTGGGATTCACAAGCCAGCCAGTTCGGAGGTCCCACGCTGGTAGCGAGCGGTCGGCCGCGGCCCCCTCCCGGGGCACTGACTCCCCGTCCCCCTCCGATCGTTCAGAAGCACGTCATCCCCGTCCGCCCCGGGGAGCGCTCCCATTAGCCTCGAATGAGCACCCGGAGAAAGCAGAGTCCTGAATAAAGGAGAGAGAGAGAGGGAGGGAGAGGGAGGGAGGGGGCAAAGGGAGATTACAACAAAGAAGTATTGGAAAAGGGAAAAAAGACTCGATCAGCAGGCGAAAGACACGGAGACCAAGTGGATGAATCCTTGAGAGAGGTAGAGACAAATGGTCGGAAGTGAGAGGAACGCTGACAGAGGAGAACGGGAGGATAGAGGGGGAGGGCGGGGGCGGGGGGACTCGACGCCGAGCTTCTCCCCTCGCGCACGCGACGTTCGACTGTCGGCCCGACCGCTACGACCTGGCTGTGCCTTCATTTCAATCTTGATTGTTGATTTTACGGATGAAGGGACGCGTTCACAGAAGGGAGACAAACAAACCAAAAAAAAACGCCGTCACATTAAATTCGGGGGGGAGGAAGCAACAAACCCATTGACTTGCGCTAATTTGATCGTTTCCGTGGATGAGCAGCTGAGCTTTGTACCGAGAAGTTTTCAGGAAGAAGGAGCAAACTAGAAGCGTGAGGTTACTTATAAGATCCAATTATGCACAGTGACTGGGTAGAGCGGCCTCTGGTTTATTTATCCTAAAAGAAGGAAAGTGTGTGTGTGTGTGTGTGTGTGTGTGTGTGTGTGTGTGTGTGTGTGTGTGTGTGTGTGTGTGTGTGTGTGTGTGTGTGTGTGTGTGTGTGTGTGTGTGTGTGTGTGTGTGTGTGTGTGAGTAATTGGACGACAGCCTACGACCGTCCCGGTTGGCAACCGGGTGAGAAGTCCATAGATATCTGTAGAGTATACGTCTTTCAGAGCTTTCTACCACTAAAACATAGTCCTGTAGTGCCTATAACCTGGTGCACCTCCAAGCCTGGAAGAGGTTTTCTCCTTTTTTTGGGGCATGTTTGAATTCTACAAGCCACGTTATCGACTCTGGGGATCAGCTGGTTCGGTGTATTGTCAATCGATCCATGCGCCATAAACACACTTCCTATTACGTCCATGGTGATTGGACAACGGAGAGTGCGAAAACTGCCCACCGACTCTTTTTTTTTTATTGACGCTGTACAATGCAACTTGAACTCATGGTCGGTCATTTAACTTGACCTTCTCATAGTAGCTCTAAGAAGACGGTCTTGTCAGGTGTGAAGGTGTACAGTTATGGTAAGCCTAACCCGCTGCCCCTGCAAGTACTCGGAGGTTGCTCATCCCGGGCACAACTCTTCTCGTCCTTAGCACTCAGAGGCGGCGCTTCCTAGAGGCGAGATAGGCGGCCGCCTAGGGCGCCGTCTCGAGGGGGCGCCAAAATTGCTCCCAGAAAAAAGAAAATCAGTGAGTGATCATCATAGGCTGAATTCCAACCCGGGTTGCTGCAGGCATTTTGCCTATATGGTACTCGTGCGTATCTGGTTGGGCCACCAGGACGGCGTATTGTAGGAACTATCAGAGAGGTAATGGCGGTGCCTACGCCACGCCTGCGATGGGACGCCCGCACTCCAACGGTACCAACCCATGCGCGATTGGCGCGCCAGAACAGTGTATTTTTATTATAGATGTAGGTTATTTTATTTTACTCCGTTTCTTTATGGAATGCAACAAGCACAGTGCGTAATGGGGACACTTTCTCCGTAACTCTCTTACCCCTTTTGCCTGGAGCGGCAAAACGGCTAGAGCGGGCACTGTTAGGGCTGAAATTGCCCAAGAAGGTGTCTGGAAGGTGTGAGCCGAATCGCCACTCTCCTCTTATTTCTCCACCTCACAGGGAAACCCTTGAGCCCCTACCCTTCCCCAACATAAGTTTCCTTTCCCTCTGCGGCAAATCCTGCCCCGCGCCCTGACCCTAGCTCTCCCGTCGGCTTGTGTTACTGCAATGAAAGGAAATGAAACTCTTATGCGACTCCACCGATGTGTTACTCGTTCTTATGGATGGCGATGGTGTCCATTTGGTTCGACTTCGACGGGCAGACGTACTCATGGCTAAGAGTCACTTTGGATAAAACCATCTGCTAAATGTAATGGACTTCATGGATTTATAGGTACATTATACTTAGTATGAGTCCATGCTTCCAGCCAACGCATGCGCTCAGCGGGAGCGGTTCATATGGCCACAGAGTGCCGAAGTGTGTGTGTGTGTGTGTGTGTGTGTGTGTGTGTGTGTGTGTGTGTGTGTGTGTGCGTGCGTGCGTGCGTGCGTGCGTGCGTGCGTGCGTGCGTGCGTGCGTGCGCGTGTGTGTGATTGATTGCGAGAGAGAGTGAGTTGGACTGGGAGCGAGTTTGAAAGACTGCACACACTGGCGGCTGCTTATAAAGTATTAGCGGGACAAGCAATTTGCTCCGTTGCCAGGCTCCTTGGCATGAAAAGGAGGACTTTTACAATAATGAGAGAACCAAAGAGGCAGTGGGAGCAAAGTCTTATCTGAACTCACAGAGAGGGAGAGACTTAAATAGCATAACGTACCCGCCTAGTGTAGAGGGCGAGGGGCGGTGAGAGAAAGGAAAACCAAGCTCGTACTTATTGGTTCTGCCGTATAATGAATAGTTTGACCCCACGTGGATGCTCAGGTCAAGCAAGGTTATATGCAATAACAGGCGCAGTCCAAAACACATTTTAGTTGTGTGAGCGGAAATTAAATAGCCAAAAAAGACAATATTTTCAACATTGCTATAATCAAGGGCAGTCAGATGTGCAGTTGTATACACAAGCATTTTCTTTACCAAAACCCGAGCAGCAGAGAGAGAAACCAAGGTTATTAAAATGTAAAATCCACCCTTATGGGAACGAATGGGCTGGATGAAATTGCGCGGCCAGGGGGATGTTTTTTTTAATGGATTTTAATGCTAGACTAGTTTTACTATCACCGAACCCAGGGAATTACCCGAAAAATTTGCAACTCATCTGAATCACCTTTGCCACCCGACTCGATTCCCTCTACTCTGGGCTTTAGCGTTCTGCTGACGCGGCGGGTTCAAGTTGAAGTTTTCCTTATGGCGGGGCCTTGAAAGAGACTCATTTCATGTTCATAAATATTTCTTGGAACTGTCTCTGCTCTTGAGTTGCATACATGAATTCCTAAGTGGTATTAGGGAAGAGCTTATGAGGCTTCCCGGATCTCGTGATATTGGGCTAAAAGTTGTCATTACAGTACATCGCCATACGCCATTAAGATACCCCGACCCTCCACCTCTCCATCCTTCCTCTCTCACCCGCTCCAGAGGACCCCTTCCCCTCTACCTCCTATCTCTCTCCCTCTTGTCCCCATCTCCGCCCATTCCCGGATCCTCCCTCCCGTCCTTCCATTCTTTTCGCCTATTTCCTTCCCTTCTCCATCTGCGGCTCTCCTTCATGCCCCCCCCCCCCCCCGCCCGTCCCCCCACCCGGATCTCTATCGCTGCGTCTTTCGCAGTGTGAGACGCCGAGCTCATTAAGTTTGCTTGCCACGCCGCCGCGCGCCGCTCCGTCCTTCACGTCTCGCTGCGCCGCTAAAGAAGTAATTTACGCCCGCCCATGCACCGCCGGCATCTCCGCCCATCCCTCCGCCATCCCACACCACCGCCGGGATAAACTTCCATGTGGTTCGTCAGACCCGACCGTCCCGGAGAGGCGGTAAAACACGTGAATTTGGAGGTCTCGGGACAATTTTAGGAATTAATAACCCACCCGCAGAAGACGGAGGGGCGGAAAGAGACTGGGAGGCAGAGTGAGATGGAGATGGGGGTGGGTTGGCATGTTAAAGCACCAGCCGCTGCCCCAAAACAAACAAAAACAATTCCACACAAATTCCAAAATTATGACAAAAAAAAATCCCTAAAAAAACAAGTCATTAGCATTCAAGGGAGAGAGGGGCGGTAAAAAGTCAGACAGTCGGGCCTGATGGCCAACGGTGACCATTTGGGCTGGTGGCCTGGGGGGCGCGGCAGGGCGCTGGGGGTTACCTGGGTTGGGCAGCGATGGCCACCTGGTGCCACTTGAAACTGGGTTTCCCAGTGGGCACTCGCAGCGACAGAGGTCGGATCTTCCTCCCAAAGGCATTTAAATGTCCCTCTTTTGTATTCCTGGGCAAATGCGGCTTCACCTGGCAATTGAAACACCGGCAACGCCATTCCTTTTAAAGGGATAAGCATCGACGCTGCACGGTCCTTCGGCCAAACCGGCTCCCTCCACATATCACTGAACGGTGGAGTTTGTTTGTGCGATAATTTGTAGGGTGCTGGTAATGACGTGGCCCTCCGGGTCATTTCTCCAACCATTACATGTGCTGCACACGCCATTATATGTTTACAGGCTCCGCAACAACAACAATAAAAAAGAAACGGTATGGAGTAAATGGAGCTGTTCCATGATTACGACCCATTTTATGTCTTGTCGAGGTCCAGATTAATTTCGCCGTAATGACGCCGCGTCCATGCGTCAATTGGTTAGAAATGTACCGGACGCTATGCACTGTAATAGATTACCTTGACTGTGACGGATGACCATTGTGCTGTTGTCTACACACCAGGCAAAGTACTAAGATGTGTGTACGTGCGTGTTCATCCGAGGTGTGTACTCTTACCTTCTGTGTGTGTGTGTGTGTGTGTGTGTGTGTGTGTGTGTGTGTGTGTGTGTGTGTGTGTGTGTGTGTGTGTGTG
>NC_137194.1:5910192-5927692 GCF_960531495.2 Zeus faber | reverse complement strand
AAACAACATACAAGCCATCGCTTGTAGCCGTCACGTACTTAGGCAACCACCGTGTGTGTGTGTGTGTGTGTGCGTGCGTGCGTAGGCGACTCGCGTGCGCGGCGGCCCCGCCGAGGCCCATGCGTGCGAGGGTGCGATTGTTTACCGGCACCTCCTCCAGGTAACAAGTGTTCTGAGCCAGAGAGCCGGGACCGGCAGGACACATCACTGTCACCCGCCCGGCCGACCCTGACAGCCGGCCAGAGTTGCCATGACAGGCGTAAGTAACACATTTTCGCCTGGACACTAACACGCCAAGACATACGGTCCCACCGCCGCCATCATCGTCACCCGCCCGCCCACCCACTCACCCAGCCTTACAGTTGGGAGGCTCAGGGGTGGAGGAAATAGTTCATACGTTTCGTACTCAGGGGTGAAATTGATGGCCTTCGTATCGTTCCCCGCGCCACGTCTCGGAAAGCCGCAAATGTGAGAATACTGAACTAACCCTATGCCAGCTTGTAAATCCCATATCTGCTTTAAAAACAACAGGAACATTTTGTACTGTTGCCGCTGTTGTCGGGCAGCTCACAATAATAAGTTATGCCGAGATGCTGAAGATGTTGAAACCGCTGCAACAATTGCAACTGTGACCTATGCCTGTGACTACACCCTCAGCAACTGCCTTTGTGACACCCTCACAGTAACGGCCCATGTGACAGAGTTGATGTTAAACCTCGAGCAAGTTGGCGCGGGGCGATGCTCTTTGCTATTCCGTGTGACCTGTGAAGTGCCTCGCCGCTGATCGATCTTCTATACAATAAACTTAGACGAGGTGACCGTCGTTGTGTTTTCTGTTCAACCTCAACTATCTTCACGCATCGACCACCGCCTGAGTGGCTCGAGTGTCCACCACACCGCTGTGCTGATTTGGATGACGAGGCTTGGGGGCGACACATCCTGGTCACCGGGACCCTTTTGGGAAAGGGCTCACCCGTTGCCAGGCGTGCTTGCCCGGCGTTTTTAGTTCCCGCCGGGCAAGTTCTATTTATTATGTCACATGCGGGGATGCAGCACTCTGCAGTCTCTCCAGGACGTAGGAACGGAATGTACATACCGTATACACCGCCATATACATATACTGTATGTACTGTACAACCCTGTAAACTTCAAGTATCTCCACATCCACTTTGGCCACAAATCCATATAGCAGGCCACTCTATCTATACGTATATGGCATGTGACCTAAAAAATCAAATGGTTCTCAACGTGGGGTCCCAGGTCCCACAGGGGTCCCTCGAGCGCTTCGATAAATTGTTCAACTTCACGATTAGAGAATGTGCAATAGTGTCTGTTTTGGGCCTGGTTTCACTGTTATCTCCCGTTACTGTAGTATAGACGGGTGGAGGTTTGGACTAAATCATAAATCAACGATATTATCAACGAGTACTATGCATGGTAACAGGTTGCCATGTCGACAAACGCTGGCCTGTATCTAACCCTCCCATGATTCAGGGCCCCTCAGCATTTTTAGGGCCCCTCCCCTCCCGTCGCCTCTACGTACTAAAACAGCAACGTTTGACAGTCAAGGGCACAACGCGTCAGAGTGGTGCTGCAGCGAGGCGGTGGGGGAGGTGCTTGTACAGTATTTATTTTGTTATACATGTAAGGCACGTTGTAATACATCTTTGCTATCAACAGAGACAGAGTTTTCAGAAATTGTAATTCTGACGTAATGGTGTGCTGTTTCTAATTAGGCAAAGGGGGCTGCTATGTATTATCTGTCGTATCTTTGTCATTATTTAAGGGCCACTTTGAGCTTTTTTTTTTTTTTTTTTTTTTCATTTTTGGGCCATTTAGTGTTTTTCGAGGCTTATGAATTATTATAGTAAACTATATTAATATGAGCTATTTCTTCACACTGATCCTGCCTCTTTGCAAGTGATTGACCACAGCATTTGTCTTGACTACAAAATTGATGTTGTTTTGTAATACTTCCTTCCATACTTGTTGTTTTTTTGTACTTTGTATTTGATACATGGGGACCTTGCACTGAATGCTGTATTTCCGTTATCTCGACCAACCTCAACCTAAACCTCAACCTGTTTAAATCTGCCCGAGACTGTATGACTCACTAATATTGTGTCCATCCAACTGCTCATTTTTTTCCTTTTTGACATTGAGCAAATGGTGACATATTTAGCCCCAGTTTTTGCAGATGAATTGTTCTAAAGCCACCATTACATTTTTTTTTTGGGGGGGGGGCAGAGGCAGCTATGCTTTCTCAGAACACCCGGAACACACCCCGCGCTATAAGCCATTGCCCTCTGACACCATCTAGGCACCGTGCATCATTTTCCACAAATGAACGCATTTGGTTTTCAATTGCTCATTATTGTCGGCTAAATAGTCCCTCATGCCTGCAAATGAAAAGTCATTGTCCCAAACATTTTATGTAGCCCTAGCTGGCGGATGCCCAGCCATTACCCTCAAGGTCAGTCCGGTAACATTCACCTCCTCCGCCGCTATTACCTCACACTTCGGGATGGCGTGGCGTTCGCCATCGCCGCGCAAACCTCGCAGCCGGAGCGGAACTGGGATCGGGCGACGAATAAAAAAATAATAATGTGCACTATATGTTGTCCCCACAATCACCACTGATGAGAGTGGGTTGATTTTTATGCATAACACAACGACATATTTGCTTGGAAGGCGCTGGAAAGTGGCACCGTGGGGAATTATGGTATGGACGGAGCGTGTGGTGCATAAAAACCCCCGGACGAGCTGTCGTTATCCCAGCGGCACGCCAGCCTCTTATATGACCGTCATTAGTGTGCTGATGGTGTTTTTGTTTGCACTTCTGAGCTTACAAACACGAGTGTGTGTTGATGTGCGCGCCCATGTTGTACAGCGTTTGTACGTCGCTGAACCGACAACTTGCATTGAAAAAGGAAAATCATTTGCAGTCTGAAAAAAGCAAAACTAGAACAGCCAAATTTCCAAAGAAAAATAGCCAAATGAAAAACTAAAATCCAAATATACAAAACAAACAGAAAACACAAAAGGAAAAACAATACTATGAACCACACTCATATCTTACACCTGCAAGTATTATTTATTTACACTTAAAGGGTTTTTCAAGCAGTTCAAAGTTTAACGTCGTTAAACGTTCTTTAATACTTTTACTCGAGTAGAATGTTGAAGGGAGGACCTTTAGCTATTTATTTTTTCTTTGGGTATTTACAGTATTTTAGGGTTTTTACGGCATTTGCGCAGTTCTTCTTATCTCTGCCACTGGTTGGATTTTGCAGATGCACACACACATGCTTATGAATGCATATGTACACATAATGCTGTTTCGGAGGGTGCGTGTGTGTGTGTGTGTGTGTGTGTGTGTGTGTGTATGTCTGTGTGTCACCCATCTGTTACTGAACGTTAAAAACATCCATTAAAAACGGATGAAACATCTGCAGGATCTTGGAGCGATGTGTGATGTGATGTTTGTGTGTGTTCTCATTTAAGAGGTTTTCACGCCTGGCTCTGCCGAGCACCGATGAAGATCCATGGGAGAAGACAAAGAAAGACACTGTGTCAGGGTTCGCCCGGGTCCTACCAGCATCAGCCACTAGATGCCGCCAGTGCTGCCTTTTCAAGGTTGCTCTGCTTCACCTATTTCTGTTCCTGATTACCCTGCCTCATAAGATGATATGTTTGACCTGTGTCTCGTTTGGTCGTCCCTATTTAGACCCTGTCGTTTGTGTCCTCGGGCGCTCAGTCTTGAGTTTGTCTAACCTCATGACAACGCTCTCGTCCCAAGCTCCCGAGACGTCTTATTTGTTTTTGCCCAGTTTTTGTACTTGTTTTGAGTAAACCTCCATTTTTGCCACCTCGCCTCTGCCTTGTTCTCTGCACCTGGGTTCACTCAGCACACCTCCTAACACACTGTTTATCTAAGAGGAAAAGTTGAACCGCCAAATTATTATTGGGAGAGGGCGGGGAAAGGCTTTACACCATCGTCGCTATCGCTAAAGCAGATTGGGAACATTTCACTCACTAAATTAAATACTTTTTGAGGATTTTCCATCATCAAAACTACAATCAGCAGTTTTATTTGTGAAGTACATTTGTATATAGCAGGAATTTTGCGGTGAGGTTTGATGCTTTTCTAATCATAAAATTAGCAAATAATAATAATAAAAAAATATATATACATATATATCTTTTATATATATATATATATATATATATATCATTTTAAATAATACAATAAAATAGGAAAAAAAACTCCTGTATGTAAGTCCTTTTCATTAAGTTTTTATCTAAGTTTATTCATATTTTCGTCAAGTTTCCCAAGTTGCCCCCTGCACTTGGTTTGCAGCTCTCCTAAACTGATTATATTTATTGGTCGATAAATCCTAATTTTGCCTCATTCTGCTTATGACTCCTGTGTCTGACGGCCCGGTCCCTCACTGCATTATAGTAATATTATAGAATTAATGGGAGAGGTTGTTTTTTTTTCATTACAAATTTCGAACATTCAAAACATCAAACTGCGGGTATCGATTCGACCAAACAACCGATACTGTGTCGTGGACGCGCGTTGTGTCCTGGAGGTCACTTTGAAGCACAATAGATTTTATCCCTCTCTCTCCCTCTCTCTCTCTCTCTCTCTCTCTCTCCCTCCCTCTCTCTCTCTCTCCCTCCCTCTCTCCCTCTCTCTCTCTCTCCCTCCCTCCCTCTCTCTCTCTCTCTCTCTCTCCCTCTCTCTCTCCCTCCCTCTCTCTCTCTCTCTCTCCCTCCCTCTCTCTCTCTCTCCCTCCCTCTCTCCCTCTCTCTCTCTCTCTCTCTCTCCCTCCCTCTCTCTCTCTCTCTCTCTCTCTCTCTCCCCCTCCCTCTCTCTCTCTCTCTCTCCCTCCCTCTCTCTCTCTCTCCCTCCCTCTCTCCCTCTCTCTCTCTCTCTCTCTCCCTCCCTCCCTCTCTCTCTCTCTCTCTCTCCTCCCTCTCTCTCTCTCTCCCTCCCTCTCTCTCTCTCTCTCTCTCTCTCTCTCTCTCCCTCCCTCTCTGTCTCTCTCTCTCTCTCTCTCGGCCGAGGCTGTAGGGGAGGTCCCGTCATTAATCACAGCTAAATGCCACCGTCCTCTCAACTCCCCCCTCAACCAAGTGACACTCACAGATAACATCATTGATGGAAACAAATAATGAATTC
Source organism: Zeus faber (assembly GCF_960531495.2). Taxonomy (NCBI): domain Eukaryota; kingdom Metazoa; phylum Chordata; class Actinopteri; order Zeiformes; family Zeidae; genus Zeus; species Zeus faber. The sequence goes on along the minus strand of NC_137194.1, from coordinate 5,922,507 downwards.
TCCTTAAGCAGCGAATGAGAGGGCGGGTGTGAGACGAGGGCGTTTAGCGGCCTCGCCTTTAATTACAATGTAGACTCATTATTGTTAATGCCATCGTGGCCCCTTTCGGCATAAGGGGGGGGGGGCGAATGGATGTCTTCCTTTTCGTCGCGGCCCTTTTTTGTGAAAAAGAGCTGCTCTCCTCCTCTCCTTCCACACCCCCCCCCCCCCGCCCACCTCTTCCATCCCTCCACCCTCCTCCTCCAGCAGCGGCCCCGTGAATGTCCCTGCCCAATTTCCCTGCTGATTCAGTCGCGAAAAATGTCAAGTCAAGTTTTTTAGCCGGAAAGAATTCTGGCGGTTGGGTTGAGCCAGATGTCACGTAGACCACGGGCTTCCTAAAATGCAGAGCCATGTGCACGCCCACTCACACACGCACGCACATGCACTAACACACTGACATACATGCACACACACACACACACACACACACACGCGCGCACACACACACACATGCACTAACACATGCACACCCACACACACACACACACAGACACACTCATGAACATACACTAATACACTCACACACATTCACTAACACACTCACACACACACACACACACACACACACACACCCACTCATGCACATACACAAATACACTCACACACATACGCACACACAGTCCCAGAACAGTCCCTCGCCAAATGCAGAAAGGTCAGAGTTGTACAACACTGTACTGAGTTATCGTTGTGCTGCGTTAATGTCAGCGGACACACTGTGCCCGCATCATCACCAACAGCCGTGAAGACGGAGAGGGATCCTCCTGTGAGATTGGGTGAAAACATGACGTTTGCTAAGATAGTAGTTTGTCGGGGGAAGATTTTAAGCCTAATGTGCCTGCCAGAGTTATGAATGGCTCCTTTGCGGCCAGCGTCGTTATCTGTGTTTTGATCAAATGCCTGTCATTCGCTTCGAGTCATTCGCCTTTATCTCTGAATTTATGGATAGAACCTTTGTCTGATCTGATACATCATAATACAAAAAAACAACTTAACAGCCTTTGTATAGTATCTGATTTTCCGCAACATACAATCTGAATATGTATGAAGGCTGGACTCTGTTGTTGGATGTTGACGCCACCTAGTGGTCAACCAGTGCCAGAGGCTTCGAAGCCTTCTCCCCTGTTTATACTATTTTGCGAAGAGAAATGATGTGTGTGTGGCTACTGATAACTGGTGCTGTGTGTGTGTGTGTGTGTGTGTGTGTGCATGTGTGTGTTTTGGTTGTGTGTGTGTGTGTGTGTGTGTGTGTGTGTGTGTGTGTGTGTATGTGTGTGCGCGTATGGCTACTAATCCCTGGTGCTGAGTGTGTATGTGTATGTGTGTGTGTGTGTTTGTGTGCGTGCATGCGTACGTGTGTGTGTGTGCGTGCATGTGTGTGTGTGTGTGTGTGTTTGTGTGCGTGCGTGCATGCGTGTCTGTGTGTGTCTGCGTGCGTGTGTGTGTGTGTGTAGGTGTGTGGATGTGTGTGCGTGTGTGTGTGACCAATCTCTGATGATGTTATCGAGTATTGATCTGAGAGGGGTAGGGTGAGAGGGTTTCATGGAAAACCCTGGACTTTGGTCCTTATGGTTTCCAAAACTCAACTTGAACTGTCTCATTTCACACCATTCCACCACCAGTTAACAACATAACACCCTGTGAATGGTACTTTGAACGTACTAAATGGTTTAATTTAATTGGATCAATTTTCTATTGAAAAATGTGTAGATTCTCACTTTCCCGTCCATGCTCTCAATTATGGTCAATTTTGCCTTGTACCATCATAAAATTTGTAATTTAGCTCCATAATCAAAAAATTTGAAATTAGCACTTTGTGGCTGTATCTATGTATGGCACTTTAAAAGTCACTCTATATCAGCCATTCAACTCATGAAAATGTTAAGTTTACAGCATCAGTAAGTCCCCCTTCATCAGTATTTACAGTATGGGTTAGAAATCAGGGTCAGCTATTTAGCACCTGCCTCTACAACAGTGCTTACAGTAATTTATCCCTCTGCATTGAGAGGAAGTAGTGAGTTTTGTGTTATTTTCAGTTGGCAAGCTACAAGCTGCAATGCACAAGTGTGCAAACAATTGTTTTAGTTTATTATTTGAATATCACTTGTTTATTATGCAACTTCACCCCTAATTGTGTACTCTACAGCAATTTCCTTCAGAATAAATCCCGCACACTTCATATTGATTCCCTTAAATTCTTTAAACACATTTAATTCTTAGAACATGGAACATTTAGCCACGTGCTCAATGTTACTCACAAAAGCCCATTCACTTACTTGTAATCATTGAGATGAATGACGATCTATTTAGTATGTTTATACAACTATCCATCTGTCCAAACGTCTGCTTCTCACTCTGATCCTCAAACAAATCCAACATTCCTTGTGTTATCACTAGTCTCTAAACTTTTTAATTAACTTGTGTGGCTGAACTGAACAGGCCACTACTGTTACAGATACAGTCTGGTGAACCCAAATGGAGGACACAGCAAAGACTCAGGAGTAGGTGCAAGGTTTAATGTAGAACAGGCAGGGGTCAAAACCAGGCACCCATTAGGCGGTTGGCCGGGGAGCTGGAATCCTGTCCAAGTGAACAGGGCGAAGGGCGGAGTCCTTTGGGAGGGCGACCAGGCGGCAAAGGCCCGGGAGCAGGACCGACCGGGATCAACCTGAGCTCGGGGCAGATGAGCGGGGCTGCTCCAGAGGATGACCCTGTTGGCGGGGCCACTTAGGAGGGCGGCTGGGAGGCCAGGTGTTGGCAGGGGCGACCAATGGCTCGGGACCAGGAGTAGACCGAGCCTCACCTGAATAATGGCTCTGGAACTGGCTGAGCCTCGGTAGAAGTGGAAAGCAGCTCAGAAACCCAAATTGGGCTGGACAATGGGAGAGGCGGCCGGCAGCTCGGGAACCGGAATGGATGGACCTCGGGAGAGGCACCCGACTGCTCGGGAATTGGAACGGATTGAACCTCCGGAGAGGCAGCCGACAGCTCGGGAACTGGAACGGAGTTGATCTCGGGAGAGGCAGCTGACGCTCTGGAACTGGAACGGACAGGACCTCGGTAGAGGCGGCCGACGGCTCAGTAACTGGAACGGACTGGACCTCAGGAGAGGCGGCCGACGGACTGGATCTCGGGAGAGGTGGCCGACGGCTCGGGAATTGGAACGGACTGGACCTCGGGAGAGGCGGCCGGTGGCTTGAGGACCAGAACTGGCGGAGCCTCTTCAGGATCAGTCAACAATTCAGGCACCCACTGAGCCTCGGCAGGGGAGGCTGACGGCTCGGCGACAGGAACAAGGAGAGCCTCAGTAGGATCAGCCAATGGCTCAGGGACATGCTGAGCCTCGGCGGGGGAGGCTGACGGCTTGGGAACGGGCTAGACCTCAGAAGAGGGGGCCAACGGCTCGGGAACAGGAACAGCCAACGACTCAGGAACGTACTGGTCCTCGGCAGGGGAGGCTGACGGCTCGGGAACAGGAACACGGTGAGCCTCAGCAGGAGTGGCCAACGACTCAGGAACGTGCTGAGCCTCGGCAGGGCAGGCTGACAGCTCGGGAACAGGCTGGACCTCAGGAGAGGGGGCTGACGGCTGGGGAACAGAAACAGGGCGAGCCTCGGCAGGGTCGGCCAATGACTCAGCAACGTATTGGGCCTTGGCAGGGGTGGCTGAGGGCTCGGGAACAGCAACACGGTGAGCCTCAGCAGTATCGGCCAACGACTCAGGAACATGCTGAGCCTTGGCAGGGGATGCTGACGGCTCTGGAATAGGAACAGGGTGAGCCTCAGCCGGATCGGCCAACGACTCAGGAATGTGCTCAGCCTTGGCAGAGGAGGCTGACGGCTCGGAAACAGGATGAGCCTCAGCAGTGGCGGCCGACAGCTCGGGACCATGAAACAGACTGAGCCATGGCTGGGGAGACTGGAATGACAGGCTTTGGAGAAATGAGAGGAGGAGAAGGATGGGCATATAACTTCCACCTGTTAAACGCCAACATCTGGGCAAATATGGGATCCTGCTTCCAGGAGATAGCGAGGAGCTTAAGGAAAGTTGGCTCTTCACTTTCAAACCCCTCCTGTGTAACTGTAAAGTCATGCCAGGAGAAAGGCAAGCAGGGCAGCGGAGGCTCTGTGGCACTGGATAGCGGAAACTCTGAGGAAGTGGAGCGCCGGGCCGCGGAGACTGGGGATGGCCTTGGGGATCCTTGGCACCACGCTCCTTCCTGGGGGACTTCCGAAGGTCCCTAGAGAAGAAGGCAAGGGGTGACCCCCAGAAGGGGGTACTGCTTGGCATGCTCCGGGGGCTGGAACAGGACAGGTGAGTGCCAGGCCATCCGGCTCAGGACTAGCGGGTAAGCCAAGGGTAGGCTCCATGCTCACAAACCTGCATCGAGTTGACAGGCGTGCAGGCACGGGGCAAGCAGCTGCTGCTAGCAGTCTGGTGACTAGCACACTGGTGGCTAGCAGGCTGGTGGCTAGCAGGTGAATCTCCTGATTGGTCCCAGATGAGGAACCACCGGAAAGCTCCAAAAACCGGGTCCACTGTGTTCACGTTTGGTCAGATCGTTCTGTTACAGATCCGGTCTGGTGAACCCAAATGCAAGACACAACAAAGGCTCAGGAGTAGGTGCAAGGTTTAATGTCGAACAGGCAGGGATCAAAACCAGGGCAGCAGTCAACAGGAAAACTTATCGGAACCAGAGTTCAGGGGAACAGGCAGAGGATCAGGGTACAGGGACAGACAGGGAATCAAGGTCCAGGAACAGGCAGGGAATGAGGATCAGGGAACAGGCAGGGAATCAGGATCAGGGAACAGGCAGGGAATCAGGATCAGGGAATAGGGAGGGAATCAGGGTCCACGCAAGAGGCAGGGAATCATGGTCGAGAAACAGGCATGGAATCAGGTTCCAGGAACTAGCAGGGAATCAGGGTCCAGGAACAGGCAGGGGGACAGGCAGGGGATCAGGATCAGGATCAGGACCGAGGTTTCAATACGCAAACAGACATAATGATCTGACCGAGACAGAGTAAATGGGGAACAGGTTTATTACAAGAGGAGTGACAAGGAAGGTGGCGACAGGTAGTGAGATTGCTGACTGGGGACAGGGGGGCGGTGGCAGGGATGTGAAACCAGACAGACAGAGGGAGCTAGAGACAGACAGAGGGACCTATAGATAGACAGAAGGAGACAGAGAGAGACAGATAACGAGCAAGAGCAGGGCAGGATCCTGACAACTACAGCCGCTGACTAACGCCAACACAGTGTTAGTCAGCGGCTCAAACATGATTTTGAAATATCCACAGCCTCTCATGAATTGAAAGCTTGTGCTTGTTCTAAGTATCGTACTAAAAGTAAGCCATCTGCACGTCTTGTGAGTCTGCTCTCTTTCAAAAGTGCATTGACTAATACTACGTCACGGTGTTTCAAGTTACCACCAGTTCCTATCTCCAGGGCTTCATTATTGAAATGTGTTGAATTGCATCCATTTTCCCTGTGCCACTGCCTAACTGGAAAACCTTTAGACATTTTTTATTTACAGTACAATTGATTTTAGATTTTTTTATCCAACCCATTCAACATATCGGGGCGGGGGGGGGGGGGGGGGGGGCTACTGACCTGACCAAGTAAAGAGTGACATTCAGTCAGTAAAGAGTGACATTCTGTGCCAGTTGGGTTAAGAACAGAAAATATTTAAAGGAACAGAAGATTGAACTCAAGCCAATTTCAATTTTTTCCCAGTTAGTCCAAACAGTGTCTATTCATTCGGTTTCCACATAAAATAAATGAATGCATGCTATGATGATTTTTCTAAAAGTAAAACTGCATGTGCTGTGTCACTCTTTGTCACTTGGTACAGCTGGATATCTATAACGTGGAGACAATATCTCACAAAATAACTCACAATCTCACAATAATAACTTCCTGGAGTTGGGAATAGTGTTCCTCCATTTTTCTTTTCATTTGCTGCTTCCAACCTATATATACTGTATACGAATGTACATATTTTCGACATGTATATATTTCAGTATAATTTGGCCAGTCCTGAAATGAGCAGTCATGCTCAAAAACCCACCAATGTGTCTTAATTGCCCCCCCCACACACACACACACACACATGAATGACGTGTCTGGTACTCTCTATTATCAACAGCCAATGCAATGCATTAAAATAATGTATTTGTTTCAATAAAGATCAGGTTGTTTAAAAAACCTAAATTTCCAAGCAATAACAGCCTCAGATGATGATGATAATAATAATAATAATAATAATAATAATAATAATAATAATAATAATAATTAATGATATTACACTTCAATGACACCCTACAATATAATTATTTTTATAAATAATAGTTGATAGTAAAAAATAATGATAATAATAATAATTATATTACAATAATGGTATATAATAATAGTTATTAATAATAATGTGTATTATTATTTATAATAATAATATAATAATAGTTTTTCACAATAATAGTTATTTATAATAATGTGTGGTATTATTATTAATAATAATAATAACAATAACAATAACAATAACAATAACAATAACAATAACAACAACAATAACAATAATAATAATAACGTTTCACAAACTGCTCGGATATTCATGAGAAGCAGCACCTTCCGTGTGTGGGTGGGATCCAGTCCTGTTGTTGACATTTTTGGTTGGAGGCTGAGGCGGAGGCAGCGGGTGCGACCTCCTCCACGCTCCGTGGATTCAGAACTCACGGACCAGATCCCGGGGCTTCGGGGACAGCGGCGGAGCCCGTCGTTCCTCCACCGAAGACACGGCTTCCTTCCCGATCGGCTGCGTCCGACCGCCGCCCGCACGAACAGTGGGAGCCCGCGACCTTCCCCAACCTTCCGTCCGACAACAGCGCGTCGTAGGAGTCGCTGGAGGTGGAGGCGGTGGAGGCGTGGGTCGGTCCGTGGGCGGGTGGTGATCAGATCGGGGACGCGCTGATCGCTGCTCGGTCCGGTCGGATAGCGTGGAAGACATGGAGGCCGTTCCGGTGCGCTTCACCCGGGAGGAGATCAACAGCACCGTGTGGGAGGTGCCCGACAAGTACACGCGGCTGAGGCAGATCGGGACCGGGGCGTACGGCTCCGTGTGGTGAGTCGGCACCCGGCCCCGCCGGAGCTGCGTCGCGGGCCCGGTTGGGGGCCGTGTTTGTCTGGACCGTGGGCAGGAGTGCCTGGAACCGTATCGCGTGGGACGCACCGCTGCCCCGAGCTGTCGCGGCCATGACGTGGTCGCCCAATCGCGATTACCAGAGCGGATCGCGATGTTTTTGGTCAAGTCGTGGTCGAGTCGATTCCACGACCGTATGTGTTCTTACAAACGCGGGTTTTAAAACAATGCAAAAAAAAAAACAACGAAACCATTTTATGTGAATTCGTGAGTTTCCATCAGTTCATTTGACGTTTACCTGCATTTCTATCTTCCAGTCGCCAGTGGCGGCTCTTTTGCAACGAGTTGACGTTGCTGTTAGAAGTTGTACTTTGTGCAATGAACACAACGAACAACAGAAAACAACTGAATTGAAAATCGCGATCATTTGTACGACAATTGATTATCAACTAAGATTTGATGACTGTGACCGCCTCACTGCTGATCGGCGGGGGGCGCAGCTTTGAGCACAGGGCTGTGTGTGTGTGTGTGTGTGTGTGTGTGTGTGTGTGTGTGTGTGGGCGTGCGTATGTAAGAGTGTGTACGTGCGTACGTGCGTGCGTACGTGTGCGTGCGTGCACGTGCGCGCGCGTCCGTGCCCCCGTGTTTTTACTCTGGCAGGCCTTTCCTCCTAGGGCTCCGTGCAGATCAACACACTCGGATCCACACACACTTTTCTTCGGCTCAGTCATGTCCTGTCCCCCGGGGGGTGGGCGGGCCCCGGGGGCCAGGAAATGACTCCGCCTCGGACGCCGTCCGCGCAGTTCCTGACATGTCGTTCCGCTCCCCTCAGCTCGTCGACAAACGCCCGGACCAAGGAGAAGGTGGCCATCAAGAAGCTCCACAGGCCCTTCCAGTCGGAGATCTTCGCCAAGCGGGCTTACCGGGAGCTCCGGCTGCTCAAGCACATGAAGCACGAGAATGTGAGCGCGGGGGCGGGGGGGGGGGGGCGACCTTGGGGGGCCCGCCTGGGGCCCCGACCAGTGGGGTTTCTCTCGTAGTCGCCTAATGAAACGATCCCTGGCATGGATATGGCTGCGCCGCTCCGTCTGAGCTCTAAACCCATCGTTGTACTAATGTCTCTGTCGCAATGTAGCTTGAATGTTATTCTCCCCTGTAAGTCGCTTTGGATAAAAGCGTCTGATAAATGACTAAATGTAAATGTAATGTAATGTAAATGTTGTGTGTGTGCGTGTGTTTCATTCCCCGGCAGGTGATCGGGCTCCTGGATGTGTTCACGCCGGCCTTGGGGCTCGATGACTTCCAGGACTTGTGAGTACTGAGCGCTCCGTGTGACCTAATGCCCGGACAGGAACGGTCCCCGGGCCCGGTGCAGTGCCCGGTTCCGTAGCGTTTGTCTTGGTGAAGCCACTGCAGCAACAGGGGAGCTGGTATTGATTCGGTTTCTTGCAGTGTGTAACTTAGGATGTCTTATTGTCTGTTCCTGCTTTATTTCGCTCGCCCAATGCACGCGTATGCATTACCGCTTCTCGGAAACCTTCACTCCTGTACTCGTGGCCGCCCGGTCGTGATCGTATCTCCGAGGACTCGCCACCCAGGTCTGACTCTGAGCGGGTCATGGGACAGGTATTCAGGCTTTTCCCATTGGGGGGCGGGGCGGGGCGGTGTAGGTGGGATCGGCCGTTGCGCAATCGAAAATGAAACATTATCCGTCGAGCAAAATTGAGCTTTTCTTTGTGAGAATGCGGTGCCTGGCATCGGGATTATGTGAAACAAAGGCACAATGGCCCCAGTATTTCCTTACCTTCCTAAGTGGGAAGGTAAACACTGGAACAGCACAGGCCATCGATCGCATCCTATTTACTGTGTAAAAGATGTGAATACGAGATGACTCCACCTGCATCTCCGTCTCTCTCTCTCTCTCTCTCTCTCTCTCTCTCTCTCTCTCTCTCCACCCCAGTTACCTGGTGATGCCCTACATGTTTACCGACCTGTCCAAGGTGCGCGGCCACCTGTCGGAAGACAAAGTTCAGTTTCTCGTCTACCAGATACTCTGCGGACTCAGGGTAAGCGCCATTGTGCAAAGTGATGGAAAAAAAAACAAAAAAAAAAATGTGTCTCTTTTCGGAGACTCGCCGCTTCTCGAGCGACTCGGTAGAACGACCCCTTTCAATCTCCCGACTCTTCGTCGCTTTGATTCGGCCGAGAGTCGCAGCTCGCCGACCCCGTTCGCGGTCCGGGTTCAGGAGTCGTTGCCCCGGGACTTTTCTCGGGCTCTCGGGACTTTTCGCCGGAGATTCGGGCGCGGGCTCGGCCCGCCTCTTGCTGCGGCTGCAGAGTCTCGAACGGACGGCTCTTTTTTGCCGGAGTGACTCATTTTAAAAGACGAGTTTGCGACGAACATCTCTGTCACGAGTCTTGCCTCGCTACCGTTCAGGAGGTTAGGGGGGTTGGCGGGAGAAGGTCGCCCGTGCTCATGTGTTTTAGTGTATGACCTAGTAATAATTGGTATTTTTCATTTCAAGTATATTCATTTCTTATACGCTTGATGACATGTTGGTATCCGTTAGAAGTCACAAACTGGTTTGGCGTTTTGACTCTCGCATCCGTATCGCTGACGTGTGACACCTGCCAAGATTTGAGGCTTTGCAAAAAACTCTGCGACTGCAACAAAGTGGAGCGGTTTTTTTGGTTGTTTTTTTTTTTCGTTTTTTTTTTTTTTTTCATACCGAATGGTCGACGGTAGATACAGTTGTCGAGAAGCGAGTAGGTGTTCTCTTCGCTTCCGGGCCACTCAGCCTTCACAACCCGCGTTACACAACGTGTCTCAAATGTAAGACTCAGACTGCAGCAGATTTAAGGCATTTCACTAGATTCTGAGGACTTGCTCCACCCGTAGCCGTCAGAGTTCTTCCGTGGCTCTCGGTAAATGGCCGAGTAAGTTATTCGGTTCTTTGGATTTGCGAGGTTTGTAGTTGTCTACGAGCAACTAACGATAACTTGGAACCTCGGTTGAACAGAGCAGATCATATGAAGCTACATTGTATTTGTATCTGACTGTATTTGCTCAGACTCTCATCGGCTTTTGGGCATAAAGCTGTATTAATTACACACAACGATTTGTGTTATTATTTTGTGGCCGTTTCGTGTCTAGGGCCCTCCGGCACAGAGACACAGACAGGTTGTAGACAGACAGTTTATTGTAGAGAGAGTGCCGGTTGGAATAAGCCCAGGAGCAGATAGACATGTGTCATGACAAGGGCTCCTCTCTCCTGAGTGCGTGTGGGGATGGGGGTTTTACCTGTTGCCTGTTAGAGCAGCCCACGAGCAACAGGCGTGCAGCCACACTGATCCCGGGTCCCCAATTATCTAGACCCAGGACAGGTGTGGCTGCTCAAACCACACCATCCCCACACCACATCCTTCAAAATGTTTTTAAGATGTTACTTATTTTTTACTGTTATTATTATTATTATTATTATTATTATTATTATTATTATTATTATTATTGCGGACAGTTTGTACACTATTTTCTATCGTCTCTTTTACTTTTCTGCATGTAAATAATGCCTTTTCTTCCGTCTTTTCCGTTTTGCAGTACATTCACAAAGCAGGCATCATACACAGGGTAAGGACTTTTAACCCTCATACACATTTTTTAAGCACTTTATATATATTTATATATGTTTAAACTGTATATACTGCATGTGACAATTAGATTGACTACACTGGCATCGAATGCACAATAAGAGCGCTGCAGACACGAAGTGCGCACTTGGCAGGCGTACAGCACCGTTCGCAACCGCAACGGAGCGAGGCATTTTTTGTTTGATTTTTTTTGTTCCTTAAATTAATTCATCATCGCGCTGAGTCACCTCGAACTCTGCCCCAACAGGTAGGATGAGTAGAGCTCCTCTCCGTCACGTCTGAATGTGTGTTTGAGAGGTGCCAGGAAAGGGACGTGCCTCGCCCGATGCGATGCCTCACCGTGCAATACACGGAAACTGCTCCGTTGTGGGAAAAACACCTTTTTCTTTTTCTTTTTTGTTTTGTTTTTGGGGGGCGGGGGGGGGGGAACCAAAAAAAACAAACAAACAAAAAAAAAAGTTTCGACACCGTGCGGGGAGAGAATGTTTTCACAATCTACCGTAGCGTAACGTAAAAAAAAAAAAAAAATGAAATTTAAAAAAACAAAAAAACCGAAAACGTTTCGACACCGTGCGGGGAGAGAATAGAAATAATTTTACAATGTTTTCACGATCTACCGTAGCGTAACATAAAAAAAACAACAACAACAACAAAAACACTGGCAAGGAATTCGCGCCTTTCATTTTCTCATTTCTCCTCCGCAGGATCTGAAGCCTGGTAACTTGGCCGTGAACCAAGACTGCGAGTTGAAGGTCCGTGGGGCCGACGTCCGACGCCTGCGCCCTCCGTCGACTCTCAGCGATGGGGTTTTTTTTTAAATTGAATTATAATTTTTTATTTCAATTTTTATTAATTCTTTTTTTTTTTTTTTTTTTTTGTTCGCCCCAGATCCTGGACTTCGGGCTGGCTCGCAGCGCCGACGCCGAGATGACGGGCTACGTGGTGACCCGTTGGTACCGGGCGCCCGAGGTCATTCTAAACTGGATGCACTACACCCAGACCGGCAAGACAACTCCCCCCCCCCCCCCCGCTGCCTGTTTCGTCTCACTTAGCCCCGACGTTCTCCCACGTCCTCGCTCGTGTCCAAAAAAACCCCCAAAAAACCCCAAATCCAGGTCGATTTGTCCCGTCGTGGAAAGTAGGCGAGTTTGAACGCAGACCCCCGGGGGGGCCGCGCACGCTGTTTTCATGCAGGGCGGCGTGCGACGTGAAACCCATTCGTTTTGTGTTTGTTTGTTTTTTTTCTCACTGCGATGGAGTTGAGGAGGTCAGATGTCTAAAATAATTACACTGGTGTTCAGAAAAAAAAAAAAAAAAACCTGGGGGACCGCACCCCGCCGGCCTCCGCGGGATCGCGGTGCCGCGCCGAGGCGCTCTCGCCTCGGTGTGACCCGGCGCCCTTTGTTGACGTGCGTGTGTTTTGACATTTATTCCAGTGGACATCTGGTCCGTGGGCTGCATCATGGCCGAGATGATCAACGGCAAAACCCTGT
>NC_137194.1:5852692-5905192 GCF_960531495.2 Zeus faber | reverse complement strand
TGGTATGTCCTGTTTCATTTGCAAACACAAGCAAATACAATTTTACTGATTTGTTCTTTAAACTTGATTTGTCACCAACTTCCCGCTTTTGTTTTGTTTGGTCAGGATTTCAAAATATTTGTCAAGTTGTAAGACAATCTTCGGTTTGGGTCTCGTTTTTTCCCACCGCTCAGTTAAACCAGGCCCCCTGTCGTGCCTCAGGTCCAAAGTGGTTTATTAGGGTTAGAATTAGGATTTGTTAGAATTTCGGTTTGGCTCATGTCACGCCTGGGAGACTTGAATGAGCGGAGGCCTTGTAAAATCATTGCTGAGTGTTATTGTAAACACACAATTGTATCCTACATGTACATATACATATACAGTACATATACATATAGTACATATACATGTACATATACGTAAACAGTACATATATGTATATCTTGGTTGATATATACTGTATGTACAGATTACAATTTGAGACGCTGTGGGTTGATGTTATATTCTCATGTGCTATATCACCTTGTAAATTTTTTTTTTTTCTATGGCAACGCTAATGCTGGATTTCACCCTCAAACACATTTTGAGGGTGAGGGCCGGACCCGTGTGGCCCCTGGGTCCCCCATGTCTTTTGGAGCCCCCCCCCCATATTGCCTTACACCTCACAAAATAATCAACTCGATGACTAAACCCTAACCCTGCGGATGACTTGGGCCAAGCACCACGCGCGGCCTGAGGCTTGGGGGCCCCCTGGCAGTCCGAGGCCCCCGGGCACTGGGACATAATGTGGCCTTGCTCAAGGGTAGGCATAAAGCGCCTGATGATTAAGTTTCCTGTTTTTTTGTCTTTTGTGTGTGTGCGATGTGATCGGGATCGCTTCTGGACGGGAGTATAAAATTGTAATAAGTATTATTTGTCTGTGTCTTTTTTTCTTTGAGCAAATCAAGCAGTGTGTGTGTGTGTGTGTGTGTGTGTGTGTGTGTGTGTGTGTGTGTGTGTGTGTGTGTGTGTGTGTGTGTGTGTGTGTGTGTGTGTGCGCGCATGCACGAATCTATACTAATCATGAGGCAACAGGTGGTTGAGGTGATAACTGTGGCACGACACACATAATCAGTCAGTCCTCCATAAAGAGTAGTAGTAGTAGTAGTAGTAATTTTAATTTTTTTTTTACCTGTGCTGTCAGCATGCTGGGTTTACAACACAGAAGTATTTGTTCTGTTGCATCGAGGACAGAGTTAGTCTGCAAGTGGAGTTTAACTTCTCAACCTGCAATGCAACTCTTTATTCGTTCTTAAATCATCAACGACTGCTGCAGTAACTCTGCCCTGTGGACGACCTGTGGGATGACGAGCACAGTTTTATGTTGCACAGAACCACCACCAATCCCACTGTCATGTACATAGAAAAATATAAACATAGAAACAAACAACAACATGTACACGGAAACACATAAACATAGAAACAAACAACATGTACATGGAAGAACATAAACATAGAAACAAACAACATGTACATGGAAAAACATAAACATAGAAACAAACAACATGTACATGGAAAAACATAAACATAGAAACAAACAAAATGTACATGGAAGAACATAAACATAGAAACAAACATGTACATGGAAAAACATAAACATAGAAACAAACAACATGTACATGGAAAAACATAAACAGAAACAAACAACATGTACATGGAAAAACATAGAAACAAACAACATGTACATGGAAAAACATAAACATAGAAACAAACAACATGTACATGGAAAAACATAGAAACGAAACAACATGTACATGGAAAAACATAAACATAGAAACAAACAACATGTACATAGAAAAACATAGAAACAAACATGTACACGTAAAAACATAAACATAGAAACAAACAACATGTACATGGAAAAACATAGAAACAAACAACATGTACATGGAAAAACATAAACATAGAAACAAACAACATGTACATAGAAAAACATAGAAACAAACATGTACACGTAAAAACATAAACATAGAAACAAACAACATGTACATGGAAAAACATAGAAACAAACAACATGTACATAGAAAAACATAAACATAGAAACAAACAACAACATCTACATGGAAAAACATAAACATAGAAACAAACAACATGTACATAGAAAAACATAAACATAGAAACAAACAACAACATCTACATGGGAAAACATAAACATAGAAACAAACAACATGTACATGGAAAAACATAGAAACAAACAACATGTACATGGAAAAACATAAATATAGAAACAAACAACATGTTCATGGAAAAACAAACAAAGAAACATCAGACGACACGTGTATCGACAAAACAGAATTCAACTGGAACAGCAATTGGGCACATGGTCTCTTCCTGTCATAGACATGGCAGTAAATGAGGGAGAAAAGGAGAGAGATGCAATCAGGAGGGTGTTGGGTAGTACTGTTATTAGTAGCAGTAGTAGTGGTTGTGGTAGTAATATTGGTAATAATGGTAGTAGATATAGTAGTAATTGTAGTAGTAGTAGTAGTAGTAGTAGTAGTGGTAATATTAGTCATAGTAATGGTAGTAATAATACAAGTAACAGTAGTTATAGTAGTAGCAGAAGTAGTAGAAGCAGTAGTAGTAGTAGTAGTAGTAGTAGTAGTAATATTAGTAGTAGTAGATGTAGTTCAAGTTCAAGAGATTATTTGTCACATACATAGTAGGACTAGTAGTAGCAATAGTAATAGTAGTAGTAATATTAGTAGTAGTAGTAGTAATATTAGTAGTAGTAGATGTTATAGTAGCAGTAGTAATAGTACTAGTAGTAGTAATATTAGTAATAGTTGGAGTAATATTAGTAGTAATAGTAGTAATAGTAGTAGTAGAAGTAATAGTAGTAATAATTGTAATAGTAGTAATATTAGTAGTAATAGTAGAAGTAGTAGTAGAAGTAATAGTAGTAGTAGTAGTAATAGTAGTATTAGTAGTGATAATAATAGTAGTAATAGTTGTAGTGATATTAGCAGCATGAGTAGTCATATGATCAGTAATAGTAGTAGTAGTAGTAATAGTAGTAGTATGACAGTGGTTTTGATTGATTAATGACAACTCGTGGTTTAACACTTTTTATCGCGTTTACACAAACACTCTGTTATGATTGGCCTGGTTCGGCGGAGTGGGCGGGGCTCATTCGGCTCCACCGTCCAACCGCTAACGCGGTCAGGGATGAACGGTTCGACTTCTTATTTTCGGATTCGGTTCCGGGTGAGTCATTCGGTTAAAAAAAAAAAACAAACAAAACAAAAACAAACAACAACAAAAAAAAAAAGAGTCGTCGGCCCTTCCCCCGCGCTCCGTTCCGTTTTGACGGAGCCGGGGAGGAGGCAGGCGGCTCCGGTGAGCTCCGGAGGGGGTTCGCACGGGAACACCCGGGCCCCGTCGCAATGATCGGTGTGGGTGGAAGAAGGGAAAATGCGGAGCCCGGTCAATATTTTTGGCTGAATTCTCTCAGATAATGAATCGTTTTGCAGCTTGGATGCGCGTCTGGCGAAAACTTCCGTCAAAATTACTTATTTTGGTGGAATAAAAAAAAAAAAAAAAAAAAAAAGTGTTTATCAGTCAACATGAATTGTCCCGCGTCTTTTTTTTTGTTTGTTTGTTTGTTTGGTTTTTTTTGGTTTGTTTTTGTTTTTGCCAGAGTGACTCCCGGCTCCCGAATCGTTTGAAATATTCGTTCGCTGCGAGCGGGTCGTTCGGGAGTCTTGCGTCACTAACTCAGCCCGGCTAGCTTAGCATAGCCAGTCTCCCTCTCAAAACCCGGTCGACCAAAAAAAAAAAAGAAAAAAGCTGCTTTGTCGCGTTTGGATCCGGGCGAATATGTCGCGTATGCGCTCGGGAGATATTCCCCGTGCCCGGCATTTTAGTTGGGATGTCGAGGGGGAAACGGGAGTGTTCTAAACTGTGGGAAATATACCGGCTTTCGCGGCTGAAGCAAGGAGCCGCGGCCAGCTAACGTTAGCTTTAGCCCGTTGGTTTATTATTTTTTTTAATTTTTTTTTTTTAGTGACGCTACCGGCGAGACGACCGTTCGTCCGAGGGTCCCGCGTCTGTCGCTATAACAGGTAAGAAGAACGTCAGCCACAGACGAGGCGCCCACAGCGGTTTATCTTTTTATAAACGTGTTTTAAAACTGTAAATATGGCTGACATTTCACTCTGGGGGAAAATAAGGGCACTAGTCTTTGGGGGCGGCGTGTGTTCGGGCCTCCCATTGGCCGACGCGCGTGTCAATCAAGGCGTCCGGGACGGTGATTGGACGCACGCGTTTTGTTGCCACTGGACTTTACAGTAGTTGCGAACAGTTGCTTTGCGCTAAAGTGAAGAATGGACTTAGATAAATCGGTTCTTTATTCACGTCCTTATGATAATAAAACAACATGAATAGAAACCAGATGGCAATATACAACAAACAGGAAAAAAAAAAAAAAAAAACACTAGACAAAATGGCAATATACTGTCAACCGAAGAATTAACAATACTTTACTTCCCACTGTCAGAACGTTCATGTTTAAAATCAAGCCTCTCCATGGACTGTTATGTACACATTACTTTCTGACTATAATAATATTTTCTTAGACGGTCAGATGCCATCGTATCACAACCTCTGGCATATTTTGGCTGCCAGTCGTTTCGTTTTTTTCTGGGGTTAAATAATAACAATAATAATAATAGTACATAATATGTGTGCAGAGCAATGTTTAAATGATATTATGGCTGAAAACACCCGTTGGCACTGGGCAGTGATACGTTGCGTAAGCCTGGACTTCTCTAAAATACAAATTACGTCATGTTTGGGAATCTTCTCAGTACAGATGACAACGGCGAGGAATTGGGCGCAATTGATGTGATTCTATGGACGTGTCTTTTGGAATCAGTTGAATGGTTATTGACATAAAGTTTCAACCTCTATAACCATTTCAACTGTTTGAGCAATAACAAGCAAGCCGCATCATTATCTCATGGAATTATAGGAATGTTAAACTTGGATTAGACAGTGCAGGCTTTGTTTGAGGAATAATCAATATATTTCTTACAGCCCCAGGGTGGTGCTTGCAGTTGGAGGCCTATGAGGAAGCCACGGCGAAAAGGCCCGACGGCCTGGGGAGATGGAGCTGGCGGCAGGAGGTCGGACGTCGCCGTGGGTGGGCGCGCGGGCGGACGTGCCAGCGGACGTGCCGGCGGACGCCAACGCTCCCCTTCCCCTTACAGCCTGAAGGCGTCCCCTAGCAGAGAGACCTTAACCTATGCCCAGGCCCAGAAAGTGGTGGAGGTGGACCTGGAGGGCCGGCTCCACCGCATCTCCATCCTAGACCCGCTGGCGGTCATCACAGAGGATGAGATGATGGCCCAGGACATCGCTGAGTGCAACAGCAACAAGGAGAACAGCGAGCAGCCGTCCTCTCCGGCCAGCGGCCCCCGCACGCCTCGCAAGGCGCCAACGCCGCGTGGCCGCAGGAAAGAGTCCAAATGTACCTCTGCGAGATCCCCCCCGCTCTCCAAGAACCACTGCACCAACTCACACCGGCAAACGCTGGACAAGCCAAACCCCTCCCACCACCACCACGTGACCCTCCCTGAACCCAAGTTCCGGGTGCTGGAGACCTTCAAGCTGCAGGAGGCTCCTCCTCTGCCCACGGCGTATTACCGCTACATTGAGCGCTCGGCAGAGGAGCTGGAGTCCACGGCGGAATACGACATGGACGAGGAGGACGCTGCCTGGTTGGAGATGATCAACGCCGGGCGGACGGCAGAAGGCCACATGGCGGTCTCCCCGGACACCTTTGAGCTGCTGGTGGATCGGTTGGAGGAGGAGGCGTACAGGGAGGCTCGCAGCAGGGCGCCCTCACAGAGCGCCATCGACGACGACGCCTTCTGCTGCGTGTGCCTGGACGATGAGTGCCTCAACAGCAACGTCATCCTCTTCTGCGACGCCTGCAACCTGGCGGTGCACCAGGAGTGCTACGGGGTGCCCTACATCCCCGAGGGCCAGTGGCTGTGCCGCTGCTGCCTGCAGTCCCCCCAGAAGCCCATAGACTGCGTACTGTGTCCCAACCGCGGCGGTGCCTTCAAGCAGACGAGCGACGGGCGCTGGGCGCACGTGGTCTGCGCCATATGGATCCCTGAGATCTGCTTCGCCAACACAGTGTTCCTGGAGCCTGTGGAAGGGGTGGGCAACATCCCCCCTGCTCGCTGGAAGCTGACCTGCTACCTGTGCAAGCAGAAGGGGCGCGGCGCCTCCATCCAGTGCCATAAGGCCAACTGCTACACGGCCTTCCACGTCACCTGCGCTCAGCGCGCCGGCCTCTTCATGAAGATCGATCCCGTGCGGGAGACCAACTTGAACGGCACCACCTTCTCAGTCAAGAAGACGGCCTTCTGCGAGGCCCACTCGCCGCCCGGCCAAGAGACCGCTTCGGATGAGGAGGAGAGCGGAGGGAGGGTTGTGGGGGGCCGGGGGAGGGCTAGCAGGGGGCGCAGCGCCTACACAGAGGCTCCCGTGACGCCGAAGCGAGGCAAGAAAAGCGACGGCAACGGCAAGCAGGCGAAAAGGAAAGGGAAAAAAGGCACGGAGGCTGACACTGGACACAACACGTCACCTGTCGTGACGGTGCCAGAGATACCAACAAGCAGGTAGACGGTCAAAATCCTCCTTGTAATCCAAACAAGATAGAATTTACTTATTGCTGACGACGTTTCTGTAGGTGACTAACCACAATCTCCCTCTGTTATACAGGTTGAGCATAATCTGCAAGGGAATTCTCTTCCAGAAAAAGAACCAATTCATGCAGAGGCTACACAGCTTTTGGCTGCTGAAGCGCCAGTCACGCAGCGGCGTGCCACTGGTTCGGCGGTTGCACTCTAACGTCCAGTCCCAAAAGAACACTGAACAGGTTAGACTTGGAAAAATTAACACTCTTTGGACGAAAAGCTTTTGTAGTTGCACCACCTTACTCTGCGATAGAGGGTTGGTGAAACAGAATCAGTTGGTGAATAAACCAAGAGGAAGCCATTGTGAAACAAGTTAATCTAGAGAAAAGGAAAACACAGAGAATACTCAGTCTGTTACGACGGTCATACTCTACCAAATGATCTTTGTCGTTATTTGAGATGTGGATGGATGTCGATCTTTGCTGTTGTTTACATACTAAAACGTGTTTTCGTATTTTTAAATGTGAAAATGCGTAGGGCAAGGTTGACGTTGGAAAAGGAAGTCTACCTTTTATAAAAGTAGCCCATTGCGTTCTGGTTAAATTCCTGGAAAGTTCCAGACAAACGTGCCACACCTACGATACATCATCCGTGGTTAGATATTACACACAAACCTAACTTGGGGGAAATGTCATTGTCCTTTTCTTGGATCACTAGAGGAAATTCTGTAAAATGCCTAATACTGTAACATTACAGCACTAGTAATCACCAAACTTATATGAAAGCTAGATGTATAACATCACCCACACACACACACACACACACACACATACACACACACATACACACACACACACAGTCATAAAAGTAGTTTTGAGAGTTGGACAATCATTTTGACTGTCATTTGATTTAAAGTAGCGATCCATAAATTATTTTGTTGAATCTCTCTCATTTGATATTTATCCCATATTTGCGCTGGAACGCTATAAGAAAGAGCCATTCAATGTATTTGCGTCATGTACTGTATGTGCTCCTCTATACGCTGATTTACACTGATGGTGGCGGGGTCCGCCTTTCTGTATCGGCGGTATGGCTCAGTGAATGGGGTTGCGATCATTCTCCCATATATTTCCGTTTTGTAGCCTGAGGTGGATGAGAAGGTGTCTGCGGCAAGGGAAGCGCTGCGGTACTGGCAGAAACTTCGGCATGACCTGGAGAGAGCCAGGCTGCTGGTGGAGCTCATCCGCAAGAGGGAGAAACTCAAGCGAGAGCAGGTAACGCCCCGAGCCGTTTCATCTGCGTTTGTGGCCTTTGGAAATTTGAAAGCCACGTGCACATCTGAAGCCTCTTTTATCCACTAGGTCAAGGTTCACCAGGCCGCCTTGGAGATGCAGCTCACCCCGATGCTGATGCTGCTGCGGTCCACTCTGGACCAGCTCCAGGAGAAGGACGTGGCCCAGATCTTTGCGCTTCCCGTCGACATCGAGGAGGTTCGCCATCGCAGTGCTACACTTACACCTGTGCTGGGATTGTGGATGTTTAAATGTTTAAAGCAAACACAGTCCATATTGGGTGTAAGCAGGAAATGAGGACGCTGCTTTTTTTCACGTTAACAGTGTCGGTTTTCTAAAGAGTGGTACGAAAAACTCAGTTGAAAGTTGTCTTCTGCTTTAAGTTAGAGGCATCTCTACCTAGCTCTTAAAAATATATATATATATATATATGTTTGTTTGTTTGTTTATTTGTTTACTTGTTTTATTATTATTATTTTTTGTTCAACAAAAGGAAAATGACATGACACACTCAGTAGTTTAGTGTTTATCAACAAGGTGAGATGTTTTAATACTCAACAAACTCTACACCCGGACCTTCTTGCCTAGTTCTACTTACATGTGAAGATGTGCGCCCAAGTTCTAAATACCTTTCCAATAACAGAAAGCCAGGATTCCGAATTGAGTTAACATTTTTCCTGTCTCAAGAGCGGGGATTAACAAAATTCCAAGTTCTTGGCCGAGACTTAATGTAGAAGTGAGAACTTATTAAGTTAAGCCATTAAAATGTTGATCTAAAGCTCTTAGTAAGGCACCGTCAGATTTCTTTCAAATTAAATTTTTCTTTAATTTCTTCTTCCAAGTCTTCACAATTTCTGTTTGCATGGTAATTTATAAAATGGCAACAAATGTCACAGCAACAATGTTCCTCCATGTTCAATGTTTGTGTTGTTCACATCAGAAACATAATCAAGACTTTCCAGATCACTGTTTATTTATGTGCTCACTTTCTTTAGACCAACACGACTGAGGACAAATGGTGTAATTGTAAAATGAGTACAGGGTCTAAAAATAGGACGGATGAATGGCAGGAGCAAAACAGGCAATTCATGACCATTCATCAGAGTACATTACACGTAATCCGTAAATGGAAGGTTATATTTGTTGTCCCATTGGGGTTCCATGTCTCTTCCCCAGGTGCCAGATTACTTGGAATTCATCAGCCAACCCATGGACTTCTCCAGCATGCGCTCCAAGCTGGAGGCCCACGCCTACCGCTCTGTGGGCGAACTGGAGGTTGACTTCAACCTGATGGTGGCGAACTGTCTGCTCTACAACTCGAAGGACACAGTGTTCCACCGCGCCGCGCTGCGGCTCCGGGACCTGGGCGGAGCCATTCTGCGCCACGCCCAGAGACAAGCCACAAACACCGGCCTGGATCTGGACTCTGGCATGCTCCTCCCCGAGTCGCCCCAGAAACGGGACTTCTACGGCTGCACCTGGGAGGACGGTGAGTCGCCCAAATATTTGACCCACCGCGTACTTTAGGGTCATTTGGTTCGGTTTCGCTTTTTGAGATATTTCTTTGCATCATTTGAAAGTGGGGAATCAGAGCTTCCAAACAAGGTGTCCCTTGTGTAAATCAAGCAAATATTTTTAAAGCTTTGAGTTATTAATGACAAGGGTGTGGCAAACTGTGATTCTGAGATAATCACCTCCAAAGTTTTCCCTACACCGGGTTCATTCAGCTCCCAGAATGTAGATGGGGTTGGCGGACAAATAAAGCCTCATGACTACTTAACATACTGCTGAATGGGCCAATCACGAACAGCTCAACAACACAACTCATTTAGTTAAAAAAAAAAAACGCTTTTATTTAACAGTAGAATATACATTTTTTTATAAAGTGGAATTTTTTTGGAGTTTAAAAGTACGGACAACACAACAAAATGTAGAGTCTATCAATATTATGAGTCTCAGAAAATCTGAAATCTGAAAATCTGTCACCAACCTCAACAGATTTCATCACGTCATCAACTTCTTCCGTTGTAACAACAACGGACGTATCGTCGGTCTCCTCCGGTGGTTCTTGAAAATGTTCAGTTTCATCGTCACATTAAGTTTGAAATCCGCTGTTTGAAATGTTCTCCAAGTCCGGTGTAATATCAGATTCAGCGTCGCTGTTGTTCTCCGCGTTGCTGTAGGAGAACTGACTGTCATCGCGGAAAATGAAGTCCAGTACGTGCTGCTAACACTGACTTGGATCCATCGTACTGGTCAGATTAAGGTCCAAAATATGATTCAGAGCTTCCACCACTCGCTTCGCGTAATCCATAACAATTCGGAGAAGAAAGTTTTCACAGACAAGTGAGACCGAAACACCCCCGTGCTGCGTTTTAACCGTCTGTTTACGGAAGTGACGTAGGTCATGAAAAAAGAAGGGAATGAACTATTAGAGTTAGAGCTGTCACAATTACTGCATAATCACCAGATCTGATCTTATTGTAAAATTGTCAGAATCCACAGTCATATGTTCCCAACCAAATTTAAGGGGAATTTTAAACCACTGTCAGGTGCGTTTCCATTAGTTAGTTTGAGGCAAATTAACTGTCTGGCCATTTTTTCTCTATAGTTACAGTCAAATTTCTTTGCTTTATTATTTTTAATATTCATATATATAAAAAATTCTAATGCTAAGATTTAGTATGATCAGAACGATCTGTTCTCCAAACAAAGGAAATAAAAACTGTAGATGTATTTAATTTACTCCGTTTCCTGCTGCCGCCAAGCAGATTGCTCCTGGAAAAAATACCTGCTGGTACTCACGGCCCGGTGGCAAATGCCCTGCGGTACAGTGCACTAGAGGACATTCGGTCGTGGTGGTCGGGTTTATTTCCCACTTTCATTGTCACTTCTGTGGAATTACTGGACATTGTGGTCCAAGGCTCAGCACTCTGCCTTGTACACAGTGAAACACCAGAGGAGAGGGAGACGCCCTGTGCGTTGTGCGTACAATGGATGGACACACAATTATTTGTATGACAGTTAATCATCAACTAAAATGTCATGGTCGTGACAGCCCTACTTAAAATATGCATCTATCTTCACCTGACTTTAATGATTAGATGGTTAAGATTCTAAGAGTAAAAGCTGCTAATTGAGTACCCCCCTACCCCACCACCCCCAGTGGACAGTATTCTGGACCCAGACAACCGTCTGCACATGACAGTGGAGGAGCAGCTGAAGGAGCTGCTGGACAAGCTGGACACGGTCACCTCCATGCGGGGCAGCGGCGCCCGCACCCGGCGCATCCGCCTGCTGCGCCGCGAAATCAACAACGTGCGCTACCGGCAGGGCCAGCACCCCCGCCACGCCCTCCTCAACGGACGCCTCAAAGAAGAAGAGGAGGAGGAGGAAGAGGAGGAGGAGGAGGAGGTGGAAGAGGATGAGAAGGACCGCGAGGACACGGGCCTGTCGTCTTCCGATAAAGGTGGGTGATATACATGAAATTTTTTGGTTTAAAATAAACCAAAAAAAAAATGAATACAACCAAAATAGAAGGAAAAAACGCCAGTATTTCTAATGCGTCCAGTTGCAAACGTGCGCTAACAGAACGTTGTCCTCAGGTAATTGAGCCAGGGTCCCCCCCACGCACCAACCCCAACCACCCCACTGTCTCCAGTCTAGTAAGTAGGGGCCCGCGGAGTCTCGTTAGCCATGGCTGCCTCACAACTCCTCTCTTCAAGCGCACTCTGTGTCTGTATCACTCTCATGGACTCATACCATGCCATCCCACGTCCGGGTGAACAGAACTCTCTCGTTTTCGCTTCCGTAGAGGAGGGCGGCTCGGCACCCGTAAATTCTGCCACATTCTACCCATACTGCCAGCTCAGAAGAAGAGCAAGGTTTAAAAAGTCGAGAAAGGTGTTCACACGAGCTTAGAGATCACGTTCACAGTAGTTGAATTTTCTTTTTGGAACTGTGTTAACACCGGAATGCCTAAGAAAACAGAAAAGAAAAGTTAACCATCCCAAATTGACGTCATTCTCCCAACGTGAATCCTACACCACCGCATCACACCGCATACTAAATGGACGTTCATTTCAGCTTCGTTCTTGATGTGCGATTGAGGTGCGATTCTTTTATTTCTTTCAGAAGACCTCAAATCCACTTCACCCCCTAGACTGGAACCCACCGGTCCAGCTCCCCCTCCCAGGCAAGGGGACCCTCCCCTGGAGCCTCCCACCCTACGGCCGATCACCGGCGAGCCTCAGCCCTGCAAGCGCCTCAAGCTGGACAGCGAGAGCACCGATGGCGCCATCGCGGCGAAGCACTGCACTAAAATGGAGGATCGGCCCGCCTCGCCGCCTCCACCTTTGCACAGCGGGCGGCCGGCACTGG
Organism: Zeus faber; assembly: GCF_960531495.2. Classification (NCBI taxonomy): domain Eukaryota; kingdom Metazoa; phylum Chordata; class Actinopteri; order Zeiformes; family Zeidae; genus Zeus; species Zeus faber. Next base: position 5,892,852 of record NC_137194.1, on the reverse strand, counting down.
CCAACGGTCTGCCGTTGCTCGCCGACCCCCCGCGCCCCACCACCACCACCACGGGGGTGGGCCGACGCACCTCTGTGCTCTTTAAGAAAGCCAAAAACGGAGCCAAGCTCTTCCGAGAGAGGGACAACCCCATGGTGAACGGTAAAAGCTCGCAGGACGACAGCGCCCCTCCCACACCCAACTCCGCGGCGAGCACCCCCTCCTCCACGCCGCTCTCCACCCCATCCAAGACGCCACAGCAGAACCCAGGACCGGCCATGCCCACCTCCGCCTGCTGGGCCGCGGGCCCGGACATCGGCTCCGACAGCGAGCCGGAGATGCCGCCCGGTCGCTCGCTGGACAGCGGTCAGTGTTCCCACCGGGCGTCGCACGTTTCCACGCCGGGCCCCCCACCTGCCCCCGCCCTGACCCCCCCGCCCTGCCCCCCAGGTCTCACCAACGGCTTCTGCAAACACGAGGACAGCAGGTCCGACTCAGAGTACGGCCCCTGCCCGGTCCTCCTCAAAGAATTGTAAGTTCTCCTCCGCTCGTCTTGTTCTCGGGGCGAGGCCGCGCTGCGTCTGACTGTCTGTCGTGTGTTCGCCCGCAGCAGCTCGCCGCCCAAACGAAGCCTCGGGAAACCCGCTCTGTCCAAAGTGCCTTTCCTGGAGATTGTCAACGGAGATTTCGACTACATTGGCGCAGGCAAGTTCTCTCCGCCTACGTGAGGGCGTAGCCTTCGCGTCTGACTTAGTTTTCGCTCGTAGTCGACAAAGTATTCTTCGTAGTAGAGAACTGGTGATCAGGAATGCATAGAACTTCACCAGTCACAAGCATGACATTTTAGTGGAGGATTAATTATTGTGATAATTAATTTATTAATTGTGTAATTGATTAATTGTGATACAAATAGTCGCGATTAACAATTTAATTGTCTCTTACGTTCATGTTATGCCGCTATCGTAGTATAAGCCTGTGATAGTGTAGTCAACTCACCCGATTGACACGCACATGGAAGTCAATGTATTTTCTGCATCTTTTCTAACATTTGCTTAAAATTCACTTTAAAATTTTGATGATAAATATTCATTTGGAAACTTAACGATTTTACAAAAAGATGGCGATTTCGATCAGGCGATTATATAATAATTGTGACAGCTCTGGGAATGTTATGTCCAAGTCACTGTGACACCCTCTTGGGCGCCATGCAACCCGAATGCACTCTGTGCATGAACACAATGGTGTTAATCGGCCATTTTATTCAAACGTAAAGCCTCCTCCTCCTGTCTTAGAGGCCTCCTGAAACACCCCTCATACGTTTTACTGCGTTTAACTCGTAAAAAAAAAAATATATATATATATCTCCACCTTTGCTCCCACAGGAAACTGCAGCCAAACCTCGGACGACGAGGCCGAGCTGGAGCCTCTGGATCTGGTGTGGGCCAAGTGTCGAGGGTACCCCTCTTACCCCGCGCTGGTAGGTCGCATTTCATATCCCAAAACGGAGCTTCAAAGTGCGCTTCTATTTCAAAGGCGATACGTTGAGCGTTTACTGTGCTGCGGTTCTCCTCTGCATTTTGTTTTAAGACTTGTTTAAGAAATGCGGTTAAATACGGTTGAAATATATCATCACGTTTATATTATCAATTTGGAGCCAAACATGCAATGTGGGATATTCGCACATTGACCGTCAATGCGCCGTCAGTTTTGAAAGTACAGGGAGAACGGTTCTTGTTGAGCCTCAAACTCTTGCCCTTCAGTCTAAATATGAAACGTATTAAATTAGTGAGTCCAAAATAATAATAAAAACGTTAAAAAATCCGTGGGCCCTAAATGCGGGTTCACGGGCCAAAATAAAGGGTGAGAAACCCCTGATCTTTGTCATTAGATTTCTCCCTAAATCAGAGGGAGAGCAGAAAATGACTCATCACCCGTCTTGGACTTAGTAATATTCTTTATAATTCTGTGTCGCTACGTTTTCTGAAACCATCGACCTGTTTCTGCTTCAAATTGTAAATACTGTTTGTTTGCTGTTGGATATCTATCACAGTATCAGTGTTGTGTGGGACAATGGCGACCTCAGATCGATGTCCTTATTACACCTTTACTGAACACCAAATGGTGGCTGTGGATTGTCGGCTCCGCCTCGCTCTTCACAACGCCCTTGTCCTCCTCCTCGGTGTAACCGCCTCCTCCCCCTCTGTGTCACCGCCTCCTCCTCCTCTGTGTCACCGCCTCCTCCTCGGTGTCACCGCCTCCTCCTCGGTGTCACCGCCTCCTCCTCGGTGTAACCGCCTCCTCCTCCTCCTCCTCGGTGTCACCACCTCCTCCTGCTCCTCGGTGTAACCGCGTCCTCCTCGTCGGTGTAACAGCCTCCTCCTCCTCGTTGGTGTAACCACGTCCTCCTCCTCGGTGTAACCACCTCATCCTCCTCCTCCTCGGTGTCACCGCGTCCTCCTCCTCCTCGGTGTAACCGCGTCCTCATCCTCCTCCTCCCGCAGATAATCGACCCGGAGATACCCGAGGACGGCCTGCTGCACAACGGCGTTCCCATCCCGGTGCCCCCCAAGGACGTGCTGCGTCTGGGGGAGCAGCGGCAGGAGGAGGCCGGCGAGCGGCTCTACCTGGTGCTGTTCTTCGACAACAAGCGCACGTGGTGAGGACTCGAACCGTTTGTTTGTTCCGTTTGATCGGCAGCCGCCGCGGTCAAGCTCTGCCCCGACGGCCTGACGTTGATTTTTCTGTTTGTAACCAACCGGACGTTCTGCGGTGTGGTACGCTACGGCTGATGTGTTTTCCATGTACAGTACTAGTTTTGTGACCAGTAGCTCTGAAACACGACCGGATTTACTTTAAAATGATCTTTATTTATTTGACGTGGTTTTGGCATCTGGGCTGTACTGCGGTGCACAGCGGAGATGAGCGTACTCAGTGAGCCAGGTAGAAACACAGGAGGGATGAGCTCCACTCCCACCGCTAGATAGAAGAGTAGAGCCAGACAGGTGGGGGCGGGGCGGGGCAGGGGAGGTGGAGGGGGCGTGGTGCTCCTTTCAAACGCGGCGCTGCGTTTCTCACGTGTATGAGCCGCCCCACCTGTGTTGCTCCGGTGCACGGGGCGCCGGGAACCGCCTCAATGACTGTTAAAGAACCATCTCTCTCACCAGGCAGTGGCTGCCGCGGGACAAGGTGACGCCGCTGGGGGCGGACGACACGGCCGACAAGCTGCGCATGATGGAGGGACGCAAGAGCAGCAGCCGCAAGTCGGTGCAGGTGGCGTACGACCGCGCCATGATCCACCAGAGCCGCGTCAGCCACGAGCACGGCTTCGCCGCCTCCAGCTACATGTAGGGGCCTCCTCCGTTATCGCCAGGGGGGCCGCGCTCCGCTCAGGGTGTGAGAGAAATATGCCGCGGAAGACTGTGTGTGAAGGCTTTTAAAAAATAATAATAAAAAACGGTTTCAATTCATTTAAATCTCTCTCCCAACATGAAGTTTGAAACGTCGGCGGCACGCATCTGTGTTTTGGAAGTTGACTACTTTAACAACTTTAGAGTTTGGTGTTAGTTCAGAGCACATTGCCCCCCCCCCGGGTCCCACCCGGAAACCAAACCACTAGAGTCCCACAGAAAGGGGGCGGGGGCTCTCCTGACGGGAATCCCTTGATCCCAACGAAGCTACTGCCATAGAAACAAAAGTGTCAAAGAGATTGTCCGACACGTTTATATGAAATGAGAAAGACACGAACGGGGACGGCCATCGTTTGTTTTATACAACAGCTTTTTACATTTTAAGACTTTTACAACAAAGGAGAGGGAAAAAAAAACAAAAAACATGCCACCCGCACCACCCGTTGTATATTGTAAAGAAAACTCTTCATGTACATATGTATAAGTATACTCTAATTTAATGTTGTTTTTTTTGAAAGGCGTGTTTCAATCAGCCCCGCTGGGGAGCAGAGATGCTGTGTATATAACCACGTGCTGCGGAGTGAACCCGGCTCCTACTTGATGTAATTCTATGGTGTGTGTGTGTGTGTGTGTGTGTACATTTTAGAACACACACGCAGCGCGCTGATCCACCGTTCTCTATATTTGAATTCTCTTTTTGATACAGAGGAAGAAAAATAATTTATTTATGAAAGACAGAACTATAGAAATAAAGTTATATTGGTTTAAATTGAGAATAAAAGTGTTATTTAAAAGCAAATGGAATACTTTTCTTTTGTTATTTTTTATGTTGACCCATGTGTATCTGGAACTGCCCCGGTTCAGGAGTTTGGATTAAAACTTTTTTTTCTTTTTTTCTTTTTTAACTGTGTTTCACAGTATTTCATTTCAATGTTGTGGAACGGAATAGTTTTTCTGGAGCGTTATCATGGGAGGGTGGGGGGGGGATACACCTTTTATAAGCTTGTACAAACTGCTGGTTTTTAAATCTGTTTTTTTTCTGAGATGGGGCAACAAAGCTTTATTAAAGACCTTTTGGGATTCCTTAACTCATGTTGTAGTCTTCCATGTTTTGTTACGGGGGGTGTGTGTGTGTGTGTGTGTGTGTGTGTCGTCTCACTTTCGCTGTAAATCTTGGAACCTGTCTGATGGTGGAGATTGTATATCTGCTTTGTATTCACTGTGATGATTCATTCCCGAGGAGAGTAAAGTATACCACTTAGTGGAGGAAGTGGAATGACCCCAAAAAACAATTCCAAAAATGTTATCCGAAGCAATCGCTTTGTGGCTTGGCAACCGTGGCAATAGAGAATAAAGAGAAATCCTGGTGGCGCCGACGTTAAATTCGTACAAAAGAAAATTACTATTTCGATCTCCATCTTTTCGGGGGCCCCCCCCAGGAGTCACTGGTGCTATGGCTGCTGGCGGAGCAGCAGGAGGTGGTTGTGGCGGAGCGTCCGCAGCTCCGTCAGGCGGCCCAACAGGCGGCCGAAGCGGCGGGGCCCACCGCACGGACCCTTGGCCTGGTCCCTGCACACCCGTGACAGCAGGTCCAGGACCAGCTCCTGCATGCGCTCCACGCAGCCCCCGGACCGCAGGGCCTGGCGGTCTGCTCGGGGAAAGACACCAGGTTAGACATGCGTTCCTTTATTTACCGCGGTCAAAAAAATGTATCTTAATTCCCCTGGAAGGCCGAAAGCCTCAGGTTTCACCCCTCCCAAGAAAGACCAGGACCGTTTAGAATTGAGTTAATCATTGCAGTGGAGTCGTTATCTACAGAGGACGCTTTCAATCACCCTTCTTTGATATTGCAACAGTTGAGAGTAACATGCGCAGACCTGGGATGATTGGGTTATCTTAAAGCTGATTTGTGCCGAATTCTGCTTCTGCCGATAGAGATGGATATGGGACAATTCAAAACGCCCCTTCATTTACAAACAAACCAATTCTCTTTTAATCATATTTGTGTTGAAGTACTTGCCGTTCAATCACCTTGTGAACGTGGCCGCTGTGTTCGGCTTTTGGTTTGTGCTTTTGGGCCTCTAATCCCGCCGGTCGCCACGCGTCCGTTAACGTTAACGGCCATTCATTTCCAGAGTGGAACAAACTTAAGGACGTGTGGATAAAGCGACTTGAAAGACTAGAGGAGGTGTTTTTTTTTTGGTTTCCCCCGCCCCCTCCTACTGACCGGAGCAGAGCAGCGCCGTGGCGGCGAGCAGGGCGTACTCAGCCTCCGTCACCCTCAGCGCCAGCATGCTGTGGAAGAAATTGAGCACCGGGCCAAGGAGATCCTCACCGGGCCCTGCGGGAGAAACGGGGATCAGGATCACCGGCATCATCATCGTCATCGTCCTTGAGCTAGATCATTTTTACCCAGGACGCACGTACCCGAATTTTGTGAAGTCCTACTGTGGATATTTTCCTTGGTCTCCAAGGTTCTCAGCCAGTGGTGTGTGAAGACGTTAAAGGACTGTAGGGCTGATGGGTGAAACCACACATTTCAGAGTTCAGAACAGTCGATCGTCCGAGGAGGGGACACGGACGTCACCGGACCCGGCCGAGACGGCTGTGCCGGGCCGCCCTCCGAGTCATTTGTACACAAGATCGGATCCGCCCTCGTCCCGCTCTACCTGGGCTGGGGCTGGCGGGGTTGTGGCAGAACTGCTGAGCCGAGAGCAGGAACATGACCTCCAGGGAGCAGCCGGAGAGCAGGGCGCTCTGGTCGGAGAAATCCAGGAGTTCAAAACCTGCCGAAGGAAGGGACACGCCGGGGTTGTTCGCCCGGGGGTGCCTTGGTGTGAATTTGATCTTCAACTTTAACTTTTCGTGTCGGGTTCTTTATTTTCTACGGACGGGCGGTGAACTGGCAACCGGAGTGTGTTGTGAAAATTCTGCGACTTCCCGGATTTTAAGGACTTGAGCGGAACACTACACTTTAAGAAAATGTAAAAATGGATCCTACTCTCTTACAAATAAAATAACATACGCAAAACATTTTATCCAGAAGATGACCAAAGATCTTTTCCTCTTTTCTCAGAGTGGACAGCATCAACGTCTTTAAGAATTCAATTTTTTTTCTACGATTTTATAGTGGAAGACATCACAACACCAGCTGGATAATACTCACAAATGTCGGTCATGAAAATGTATTTCTAAGAAAACAAACCGACGAAAGGTTTCATTTCAACATTTTCGCGTCGTGTCTCTTGCATTTTCATTTGAAGCGGGGAGGAGTGAGAAGCCAAGGCCGAGATGGTGGACGCGTCCTCTCACCCGGCAGCGTCCTGGCAAACTGATGCAGCCGCTGCAGCTGTGAAGACGCTCCGTTCGACTGGACGCCGTCGTCCATGCACTGCCACTCAAACACCTGCACGCGCACGCACGCACGCACGCACACACGCACACACGCACACACGCACGCTATGACAGGAAGCGGATGGTGACGTTGTGTTTTGAGGGTTTGTGTGTGAGTAGCCGCCGCTCACCTTGCAGTGTGCTCCGTCCTGCGCCCTGTACTGCCTGTGAGCCTCCACCAGCCTGTCCAGAGTGAGCTTCTGGTCCTGGGACAAGCCGTCAGACTGTGCCTAGTGTGTGTGTGTGTGTGTGTGTGTGTGTGTGTGTGCGTGCGTGCGTGCGTGTGTGTGTGTGTGCGCGTGTGTGTGTGTGTGTGCGCCAAAACATAGGTTAAAATGGGCTTCCTTCACTGCCGTATAAAGAAGGAAGAGAGAAGACAAGAAACAAGGAAGGAAGGAAAACACACAGGACAAAATGACGTCATGTGTGATACTGCTGAGGAAACAAGGAAGCGGTGAAGGAAGGGAGGAGATACTAATTAAGAGAGGAGGGAGGAAGGAAGGACGGTGAGGAGGGAGGAGGGAAGGATGGAAGGAAGGGCAAAACATATGTCAAAATAGGCTCGCGTGCCCTGATAAGAAGGAAAGATGGAGGGAAGGGGGGAGGGAGGAGGGAATGGAAGGAGGAAAGGAGGAAACAAAGAGGTCGGAAGGAAGGGCAAAACAGGTCAAAATGGGTAGAGGGAGAGGACGTGGAAGGAGGGGAGGGAAGGAGGACAGAGGGGGCAGCATGGAGTATGGGAAGAAGGGAGGGAGGAAAGAAGAACAGGGAAGGAAGGAAGGAAGGAAGGTAGGAAGGAAGGAAGGAAGGAAGGAAGAAAGAAAGAAAGAAAGGAAGGAAGGAAGGAAGGAAGGGCAAAACAGGTCAAAATGGGCTGACATGCTGCCGTAGAAAGAATGAAGCAGTGAAGCAAAAGAGAAGAGGGCGGAAGAAGGGAAGGAAGGAACGGACGCACAAACGAGGAAAGAAAGGAAGGAAGGAGGCACGGCAGGGAGGGCGTCGGGGTCTGGTACCTGCCCCGGCAGCCGGCTGGTGGAGCTGACCCTCCGGCTGTCCGCGCCCTCCTCCTCCTCCTGGCCCCCGCCCCGACCTTTCACCCCCTTCCTCAGCCTCTTGGACTGGCACTGCACCTCCGTCAGCAGGCCTGCGGGGGGCGGCGGGGTAGAACCCAAAACAAAAGCCTCGCCATTTGATCTTGCGACACAAAGGGAAATTTTCCGCCGCCTATTTATTCATGTTGCGGTCAAGCGGCGGGGAGCTCACACTCGGCCAGCATCCCCACGGCGCGGCACTTCCTGAGGCGGCAGTCCTGGCACTTCCTCCTCATGTACATGTCCATCTCGCAGCCGCCGCCGCTCTTGCAGCGGTACACCGCCTTTTTGGTCACGCTCCGCCGGAAGAAACCTGCGGTGCGCCAGGGGGGGGGGACGCAGAGCGGTCATTGCAGAGGAAGTGACCGCGCCCGGCCGAGATATGACTTCCAGTTCTGACAGACAACTCTTTGATTTACTTAAAAAATATATATAAAAGATCTTTATTTGGTTACGCCTCGTTTGAATTTGGGCGTCCGGTCTCTGCGGCGCATCACTACCGCGAGGTGGTACAACAAACACAGACGTACTTAGTGAGCTAGAAATATAGGAATGATGGGCTTGAGCCCCTGCTTTGGATGGGAGAGTAGCAAGCAGGGGGGGGGGGGGGGGGGGGTGGCTGCTTAAATGGACCGGCCAAATAAGGGCGTTGAAGCACGTGGCGCTGTCGAGTTGTCTGACAGAACTGGCTCCGCATCATTTTATACGGCGTTGTTTTTTTTTTTTTACCCTTGCATCCTTCGCAGGTGAGGGCGTTGTAGTGATAGCCGGACGCCTTGTCCCCGCACACCACGCAGAGCTCGTCCTGAACCCGCACCTTGCCCCCCAGCCCCACCCGGCTCCTCCGGCCCAGGGGCACCACGACCGCCGTCCCCGTCCCCTGCCCCGGCGCCCCGCACTGAGCCTCGGCGCCGCCGAGGTTGCAGGGGACCTCCAGGCAGTAGGGGCTGTAGGGGTACGGCGGGTGGAAGGGTTGGGAGGTGGAGGTGAATGAGGAGGAGGAGGAGGAGGAGGAAGGGGAGGTGGAGGACGGTGATGCGTAGAGGTGGTGGAAGGGGAGGTTGGCGCCGCCGCCGCCGCCACTACCGCTCCCGCTGCCGCCGTACTGCTGCTGGCTATAGGGGAGCAGCTGGAGGTCGGAGTCCTGGAAGGGGAAGCCCAGCGGGTCGGCCAGCATGTCTGGACCAGAGGAAGGGAGCGGAGGTTGTAGACCATCAGATATCACCCGTAGAATGATTTCGAGAACCCAAGTACCCCAAAACAGCGACTAGCATGCATGGTTTTCCCTCTTTAGCCGGTAAACACCCATGTCCAGTCCCTCAGTTACATCCACGTCTGTTAATACTCATCAAGGAGCTTCATGGACGCACACATCAAGAAGAGACAACGCATCAGGGATCTTCAAACTCATCCCTTAAATCACAAATCAATCGTCAAACACTTTGACGGCTTTACCCCTTAAATTCAAGAGGTCCAAGTTGTGGAGGAATAAACTAAATTCTATTCTTCTCCGATTATTATTGTAATCTCTTGGCCGAAATGCAATCCACCGGTGCATTCACACCCTTCCCCAAAATGTGAACGGCCATCGCACGCAGAGCGATTGCGACAGCCGCGCAGCTTTAGAAAGGCCAAAGTGCGCGGTGGGAACGTGATCCTTCCGAGCGATCCGTGTGTGACGTTCACAGCCTTTATGGGCCTGAGGAGGAATCGCAAGAGAAAAAACGAAAAAATGAATAAAAAACAAAACCACACGCATGCAAAGGAGCGGCAGCTTGTGAACTCCTTCCTGACTTGGACGGGCGCGACAGGACGCAGCTGAGCAAAGCCCCAGAGCCGTGTGGGCCGACTTGGGACCGGGGAGAGAGAAAAAAAAAAAACACAAAAAAAAAAAACAACAACTCTGCACCGGGACTGGGAACCGCCTGCGACCCGAGTCCCAAATTCTGACCGATTTTCCCGTGCGCTGCTACCGCTGCACGGTGGGCGTCGCCGGCGGCCGTTCGCGGCAAACCCTCCGCGTTTTCCCCGAACAGCGTTGCCCCCTTGGCCTCCCTCCACGCGGTCAGTGCTGCACGTTCTCAGGGAGCCTCCTGTTCTTATTTCCTGTTCCCGCAGTTCTGCCCTTTGACCACTGCACATGAGCGTATATGCATGTGTGTGTGTGTATGTGTATGTGTATGTGTGTGTGTGTGTGTGTGTGTGTGTGTGTGTGTGTGTGAGTCGAGAGCTGCAGATTTGAAGGGCATGTATCAACCATATTTTACACCTCCCACTTCTTTCCAGATGTTTCCTGTCTTAACGAGACTAGAGGGTTGCGGTAGCGTGTGCGTGCATGCGTGCGTGCGCGCGTGTGGATTTGGGGGGTGTCATCCTCCCTCCCCCTCCCACTTCCACGCACTGTTTGTAAACCGTTTCAAGCGCTGCGTAAACACTCCCCGTCCTCCCCTTGCATCCCACGCACGCTAGATAACTATCGTCCAGCTAACTGACCCCCCTCCAACCCCAACCCCAGCCCCACCCCAAACCCCAACCACAACCCCACCCCCACCCCCAACCCCCCTCATCGTGCTCCACAGCCCAATGGGGGGCAGCTGGGACGTGCAGAGGGCGGCGGAATGTGTTGACGGAGTGTGCGCGCTTTTAATTTGACGTGACTCCTCTGACTGCCAAAACGCAGGCTTGACCTCTGCGTGTGTGTGTGCGTGTGTGTGCGTGTGTGTGCGTGTGCGTGTGTGTGCGCGGCGCACATTTGTTTCTTTTGTTTTGGTTTTAGTTTTTTTTTAACGTAACTTCTTGCATCCGGAAGATTTTCCATCTCGGCGAGCTTTCTCAGGGGCCATAAATAAACACCCGATCCCCATTCATCAATTTCCCAGAATGAATGATGGGACGTCGCACGCGGGTAAACACAATTCTCGCCGCTCTTATTGTCTCACGGCGTATCGGTGACGGGATTATTTTAAAACGAAGAGACAGATAACGTGAAATGTTTGTGGATGTGTGGATCGCCCCATTAAAGACGAAAGTCTGTGCTTCTCCGCGTCTCGGGCGTCATCCCAAATTTGGGAGTTGTGTGACGCCATCTCCCAGGTTGCATCACGTTATCCCCCTCCAAAGCGTCAACAGTAAAAGTTCGGACCCAGTCGTATCGTCCTTGACCCTCGAAATCAGACGGCGGCGACATCAATGTTGAGGCAAATATTTTCTTCCGTCATTCGTGGAATGGTTTGAAAGTATGAGCAAAATATGGCGAAACGTGTGTGTGTGTGTGTGTGTGTGTGCGTCTCACCGTAGTACTGGAGCTGCTCTGTGGGGCAGTATCCGTCCGAGGCGGAGAGGAAGCCCCCCGCCGACGCATTCATCTCCATCTCGCCCCACTCTCTCATCTGGGCGGCCGATCCGATCTGACACTGCGACTAGGAGCGCTGGGACTGTCCGCGAACGCATACGCCGCCCCACCACCACCACAAACACGCACACATACACACGGATACGGGGGACAAACAGAGGGTTGCGTCAGGACTCCTGAAGGTACCTCCTCAGCTCCCCATCGCACCCAGGCTGCGGCCGACACGTCCCCGCCGCTGCTCGGATCCCAGACTTTTGAATTATTTTCTCCCCCACCCCTGGAGAGGATCCCCGGACTACGCACGCAAGCTCCTGACGTCCAGGGAATGAGAGGGAGAGAGAGAGAGAGAGAGAGAGCTGAACTCTGGGAAGTGGTGATGTTGCCAGAGGGGGTCCTTCTTCTTATCAACCCCCTCCTCCCCGGGAGGATTGGTGAAGGGGAGGAGGGTGTGGGTGTGTGTCTCTGTGTGTGTGTGTGTGTGTGTGTGTGTGTGTGTGTGTGGTGGGGTCTTTGGGGATGTTGAACAAGGAGGAGTGTGAGAAGATGAGAGAGGGACGGGACTCTGGTCCAAGCAGCTGGGGCCCTGGCCGGGACTTCACAGAACAGAAGTTCTGGAGGGTCGGGAGGGGGGAACGGAGGGAAGGATGGGTTGATGGAGGGATGGATGACGGAGGAGCGGACGGACGGCCGGAGGGATGGGAGGGGGGAAGGAGGGGTAGATGGCTGGATGGAGGGAGGAATGGATGGAGGAATAGTGGGACAGGTGGACGAGCGAATGGATGGCGGGAGGAAGGGATGGGGAGATGGGCTGAAGTATGGACGCATGGAAGGATAGATGGAGGAATGGGTGGATGAATGGGGGAATGGAAGGACGGGTAGACGGATGGATGTATGGAGGAATGGAAGGATGGACGGAGCAGAACATCGTAGACCTCATAGACCCATATGTGACGGCACACTCCCTCATGGCGAGTGCGGTATGAACTGTGTGTGTGTGTGTGTGTGTGTGTGTGTGCGTCTGTTTTTGATCCACTTCAACCGGATCAATACATCCCAGAATGCAGCGGGAGCCGGTCCGGGGCTGACGAAAGACTTTGTGTCTCCATGTAACGTAACCCCCGTCCACCATGTCCCATCACCGCCACGCTGTGTGTTTAACTTTGAATTCACACACACACACACACACACACACACACACACACACACACACACAGTGTATTAATGTAACAACATATTTGTCTGTGCAGCCTGGGGGCACGGGGGGGGGGGGGGGGGGTCGCAGTGTTTACTCTTGCTTCTTGTTTGCCACTGTTCTGTTTGTGCTGCAGTTAATATTGGACAGTGGTCAGATTTGTGTCTGTGGGGGGGCACAGGCCACACACACACACAGACGCACACACAGACGCACACACACACACACACACACACACACACACACACCAGGGGTGGGGGGTAGAGGTAGAGGACTCAACCCCCCCCAAAAAACCCGGGGGCCCAACCCCCCCCATCTCACTGCAGGATTAATGGCCGACCCCCCCCAGTCGCTGCACGCGAGACGGCGTCGCTCCGTCAAGGGCGCTTCCGCCGCTCGGCCGCGTCAAGCGGAGCCGGCGGAGCCCGCAGCCCCGCGCTGCACTGCGCCGGGGGGCCGGGGATGACACACGGTGCAGGAATGTTCCCTGTTTGGGAGATAACAGCGTTTCCCCCTCAAACGCCGGTCGCGGCGTCCGGAGCGCTGGACGGCGGCTGGAGGCGAGAGAAACCTTTGACCTCACACAGCAACCATCTGAGATGGAGGGGGGGGGGGCTATAAGCTGTATATCCTTATATATTTGCCTATTTCTGTTTTGTATTTGGGAGATTGAATGTATCGTTGGCCATTTTTATTAAATTTTAATTATTATTTACTTTTTTTTTTTTTTTTAATGCAAATGGTCTGTAGAGAAACACACCAACCCTCACCCTGACTGAGCTCCCTCTCTCCCCCTCCCTCTCCCTCTCTCTGGCCTCGACCCCCCACAAGAAAAATGAAAATGATGAAAAAAAAAAAAAGACGACGAGAAAAAAAACAGAAAAAAAAACCCGCTGACAACGCCGAGTTCATTCACTCGACACATGACACTGGGCGGCGCGGCCGCACCGTCGGGGGCGAACAAATGTCGCCGTAGATCTTCTCCAGCGGTCTTGGGAGTCCCAGGGGAGCGCAATGAGGAGCTGACGTGAACTCATTCAGACTCCAGTCCTCCTACGGCGTCGGTGATTGATCCTCAAAGGACGCCGGAGCTGGGATTAAAACGGCCTTGGTGTATGGGTAAAGTCCATGGCCGTGTGTGTGTGTGTGTACAGTAAGTATCGTTGTATGAACCCAAAACCCAACTCGACACTGTTCCTCCCACCTCCCTGCTCTTCTTTCTCTCTTTTGGCGACTTGGCGTTCCGAACGTCAAGCTGCTCCACTTACCAAAACAAAACAAAACAAAACAACAACAACAACAACAACAAAAAAGTCTGAGGCGCTCCGGCCTCGATCAGACACGCCGTGCGGTGAAAGGCGGGACCCCCCCCTCCGTTTTCGAAACTTGCGCTTTCCCTTCCGACCGCGCGGCGACTTGAACGCGTTAGAACATTCACAACGCGAGGCGGAGGAACGCGGCGCCGCCGCCGCCGCCGAGAGCAGAGTCCATGTCACCCTGAGCCGCACGTCAACGTCACGGTCAAAAACAACTTTTCAGGAGCGAATTTTGGTGAATTACCGACGACGGCGGCGGAAGTTCCGCAGCAGTTAGTGTGAAGGTAGTAAGTTCATTAGAAGTGCTCACCCGGTGCCGTTAGTCCCGTCTCCCTGCCGCCGTCTGTTTCCGAATCTCCCCGGTTTGTCCAACGCTCACATTTTGCAATGTTGACTCCAGTCCTGCCCACGCACACGCACACCCACACACACACACACACACACACACACACCTAAAGAATGTGTGGAAAGGGGGGTATTCCAGAACAATTGAGAAGTTCCATCTTCTGACACGTGTGAAGATTCACCACCCCCCCCATTAAACAAACATTTGACTTTCACCGACGGCTTTATCACCGAGCGGGATTTGCTGGAAGCGCCGGGGACGTGAGCCTGGACGTCCAGAGGAATCCGGGGGCCTATCGGCCCGGAGCCTCGTTAACGCATTCCCTCGCGCTGGGAGTTTGTAAACAGCCTCTTGTTCTTCGGGGGGTTGATGGATGGTCCCTAACTGACTATCCTCCCCGCGCGTGCGCGAGTGTGCACGAGTGTGTGCGCGCGCACACACACACACACACACACACACACTTTGCCACTGTTTCACAATCACAGGCTGCACACTCACTCCTTAATTCTTGCAGAAGTCCTCCATGAACCCGGCCTGATAGGCCAGCGGTGACCCCGCTTCCTTGCTGGGTGGGCCTTTCAATTAATAAATTACACTTGGCAGGGGGTGTGTGTGTGCGCGTGTGTGTGTGTGTGTGTGTGCGCGCGCAGAGGATATCTATATATAAAATACACACATACCGACTGGACTAATGAAGAAGAACAACATGGCTGTCAGGGCTCTCCAGCAGCAGGTCACCCGCACACGCAACCCCCTGGGTGTGGAGTGGAGGGTTCGAGGTCACGGGGAGGAAGAGGAGAAGGAGGGGTTAGGGTAGGGAGCCGGGTTCAAAGGTCAAGGCCTGCAGTAGACCTTGGCCTCTGCTTGGCTTGAAAGAATAAACTAAATTGGAAAGTGTGTGTGTGTGTGTGTGTGTGTGTGCGGTTGTGTGTGTGTGTGGGGGGGGTGGGGGGGGGACGGAGGCTCAGAACGCGCGACGAGACGCTGTGATTTGACCCCGGTCCATCCAGAGGAGGAGCGTTGAGACGGGGGAGGACAGACAGATTATTACTTTATATGCATGGAAAGAACAGCTGGGACAATGTGGAAGTGTTATGGAAAGATGATTTAATGTTTGGCCACCGTACAGCTGACCCAAGTCAACATACACGACAACAGTACAAAGAAGGATTTGTGTTACATGTGCAAAGGCGTGTGTGTGTGTGTGTGTGTGTGTGGGGGGGGGGCCAATTACGGGGGCTTGTCGCCTCACTCGTGGGTGTGTCGACTGAAGAACAAAACCAAAAAAAAGAAAGAAAAAAAAGTGCCAGTGTGAACAAAGAAGGGTAGTGAAAAATATTTTTGGTTCAGCAATAAAAAAAAAAAATATAATGCTAAAAACCCATGTGACTTGTACAGGACAGCCAGTGTCGGCAATTAAAACGAAACACAAAAAAATAAAATCTCTCCCATTTTACGAGGGATAAAAAAAAACAACTAAAAATTAAAAAAAAAAAAAACACAATCTAAAAATTCACAAAATTTTAAATAACATTTTTTTTTTTGATTGAAGCAGCTGGCTTGACATTAAATGAATAAAAACAAAACCCTAATACATTAGATTATGATGATTCTTTTTTTTTTGTTTGTTTGTTTCCAGTTCATAACGGACACGTCGCTTCCTCTCTGCGAACCCACCGAATAAAAAAAAGAAAGTCACCGAGCGACGGCCGGGTCGCTGCGAGGTATTCAGGTCGACGGCGGTGGTTCCGTGACGCCTTATCATCTCCGTTTTCTTTCTCCAAGCGTTTGGAACCTTCGTGTTTCTCCTACAGTCTTAAAAAAAAAAGCCTATATAAAATCAAAAGCGATGAGGCCGTAAACTTAAAAACATTAGAGGAACATTTGAGGTCACGAGTGGATGGGAGGGGGTTGGGATTTGAACCCCCCCCGCCTCTTCTCTTTAAAATAAAAAAAATTAAATTAAAAATTAAAAGCAAAGAAAAAGGCGATCCAACCGAGATAGGAATGTGTGTTTTTTTCTGGAAGGGGTGGGGTGTTCCGGTGCGTCCGGGTCGTCCGCTCGGTGAGGCCCGCCGACGTCCTCGGGCTCAGCCCAACAGCGCCCGGGTCTCGTCGCTGTCCGGTGCCGGCGGAGCTTTGCGGTAGACTAGGAATTGCAAGGAGATCTGGAGACGCGCGGCGGGTCAAGGAAACGTGAGGCGAGGCTGCGATTGAAGAGCGGGTCGACGGAACCGGGCGAGCGAGACAAGATGGAGGGAAAGGGAAGGGAGCGGGCTGGACGACTGACCAATTTCCAAAATTGCTTCTTAATCTGCGGCAGGACCCGCATTCTCTGAATTTACTTTGTGGCATCGCAGTGCTAAAGAGCCTGGGGGGGACTGTCCGCTCACGCTTACAGGTGAATGTTTTTCTTTCCGACAATTTTGACCCTTGAGGGGTTGTTCTCCGATTGAAGAACATACAAGGGCCAGTTCAGGTACATGTTTACATACAAGGATAAGCGCCGTCAAAGTTAATGTGCGTGATTAAAAATTAAAAATATAGAAATATAGAAAAAATATATATATATTTAAATGTCAATTTTCAGCCCCCAAAAAAGATGCATTAATCTCACCCTGCACCTGTTTGGGAATACAGGTTTACAAATTTTGCGGTTAGCTGCGAAAATATAAAGTCAGCCACACACACACACACACACACACACACACACACACACACACACACACGTACATACACGTACATACACGTACATACATACGGGGTAAGCGATCGCCGATGGTGCCCTTTTCAACAGGGCACCATCGGCGAATAGGGCACCAAGGGTGAATAGCCAAGGTAGGCAAGATACATCCATGAGGAACGTGTCCTCGGTGCACCTGCGATGTGCTGCTCCGTTTGCCCAGAGTGGCTAAATGCCTTTGAGCTGGGGGTCCATGTGCCTTTTCTTTTTGAGCACCTGCCCCTTTTAACATCTCTGCACGAGGCTGTGGAGCGGGGAGGTGAGATCCGATCGCCAGTGATTACTCAACAGCTGAGTGGAGAGGGCAAGAGGGCGAGCTGGGCCCCCTCCCCGCTTCAAATTAGAAAACGATAAACTGCACTTACAACGTTTCAATGCTCATGTTTTTCCATGGCAGAAACTTTTTAATTTTTTTTTTTAATCTTTTTTTTTAATTGTCTGTCATCAATATCAATCACGGTGGGTGGAGTAGATCGCCGACAGACGATTTAATGACACACACACACACACACACACACACACACACACACACACACACACACACACACACACACACACACACACACACACACACACACACACACACACACACACACACACACACACACACACAAGAATTTAGCACTTACACGGGACAAGGGTGAGACTAAGAAAACCTGCTGCTGTGCTGACATTTATTTTAAAGGATACGATGACATCGAGGGTGAGGGTGCCCAGGCTGCCTATGAGCCAGGGCAGGTGGTGGATGACGTAACTGCCCTCGCCCTGGCCCCGCTCCGGGTTCTTCAGCAGCACGCTCAGGCCGTACGTGGTGTTGCCCAGGATCACCAGCGCAAACAGAAAGTACGACACGCCCTCTGTCGACTTCCTCGTGTACTGCGGGGCAAAAAAAAAAAACGAAACGGTTTATTTTGAGTCATGGAATTGTTGAGCGTATCGATACTTTATGGAAGCCTGGATTCCAGTGTCACAGCAATTTGCATCAAAATGGGAAATAATAATAACATAATCAGAAAAAAAATGGCTATATGCAATAAATCTGAGGATTACGTAAAAAATGTATATTCAGTAAAGCTAAGGATTAACTCCAAGATAGAAAAACAGGGAATGTACAATAAATAAAAAAAAATAAAAATGTGACCCTAAGATAAACAATAAAATTGGCGATTACAATAATGTACTAATAGACAATAAGTGTACAAAAAGAATGAAAGAAAACAACAAATTAAGCTTAGAAATAAAAAAAAAACAAGAAAAAACAAAAACACAAGATATGGACAATAACAAATAATTAAATAATTAAATAAATAAATAAATAACAACAATAATAATAATAAATATAATAATAATAATAATAATAATAATAATAATATTATAAACCTAGCGCTACATTGGGAAACCCATTCTGTAACATTTGCTTCTTCGGGATAAGCAGGTTAGGGATTAGGGCTCATAATTACTTAGAGATTCTAGATATTTAGAGTGAAAGCCCCTCCGTACGCTCCACTCTGTGCAACTTACATTGGTGTACATCTGCGGCAGTCTGGAGCAGAGGTAGAGCAGCGACGACACAGAGCCGATAGAGAAGCCAATTATCTCCTTGGTGGTAAAGGACTGGAACCGGGAGATGGACAGACATTGTAAGATAACGCTCACAACAGCTTCTTCTTCTTTTTTTTTTTTTTTTTAACGGGCTCAATGATTGAGCAAAGAACGCCGCTTCACCTGAATGTTAGAAGCGTCTACGCCGGAGTCGGACAGCAAGGCGCGGCCTTTGAACCCGGAGGAAGGCTCGGGCGCGTCCTCCCGCCAGAGACCGGACCCGGGGAGGGGGGCCAGGGCGCCGCTGAGGCCCAGGACGCATGCCAAGCCCACCACGTTGAGAACCCTCCGACCTGGGGGGGGGGGGGCAGAGTACTCGCTGTCAATACCGGGGAGACCCGACTCTGCGGATTCCACACGGGGGAACCGTGACAAGGGTCACGGAGTAAAAGAGCCACTTGAGTACTGGGAATAGTTGTCTGATAATCTCCCTTTCCACAGTTTGGACGACAACATGCCTGTACCGCGCGCATCCATCCATCTTAAAATCCCTAATGATATCCCTAGTTTCAGATCACCCTTTAATCATTTGATTGCTCAGCTCCGAGCGCCATTTTGTCTGCCCTTGCTGCGCTGTTAAATGACAGCCAATAATAGTATTGTGTGTCAACAGCTTATTCTTTGGGTTTATATTGCCTACATTTTTTACATTTCAGGTTGATTTTCCATTCTTGTGTCATTTTCTCTTTTTTGTGTACAGTCAGCTGTGAGGTTTATTGTATACGTCACTTTTTACCGCAGATATCGACATTTTTCATTGTTATATTTCTAAACGTTTATTCTATTGTTTGTAACAACTACTCTTTTTGTTCTTTGATGTGAGCTGCTGGGACATTGCAATTTTGCGTCAGGGATGACAAAAAATATCTATCTATTAATGAGGGGGGGGGGAATCAACTTACTTCCATACACTCTGTTCCTCGTCAAGTAGTAAAAGTACAAAGCCAGCATCAACAGGTCGGCTATGACGTAGTAGACCGCCGTGTAGGTCTGGACGGGTGAAGCACAGAGATGGGGCGATTAACAGAAAATAACTAGACATTAGAATTGAAGTAAAAAACTGTACCGAAAGTAAGAGTCCGTGTCGGCCATTCCTCTGACGCTCACCTGAAGGGGAAGCTGGTCGGCTAGGAAGGAGCCCACCAGGTTGCAGCTGTCTCCCCCCAGCCAAAGCAGCAAAAACCAAATGGAGAGTGCGCTGTCCATGTTCCCCGTCCTACAAGAGCTATAATACTGTCTGCGGTCGGAACAAACGACAAAAGGCAAATGTCACCGGCCAATCGAACACAGATAATAAGAAAAATAATAATAATAATAATTTTAAAAAAGGCACAGATAGGAGAGGCTGGTTTCGGTTCTCGAACACTTACGGGATCGACGACACCATGAAGCAGAGAATGGAGAACAGGCCCAGGAAGACGCTGGCCATGTCCCTCGAATCTTGGGCGCATTCCCTGAGCCCTTCCCAAACCCATTTCGAGCCATTGGGGCAAATGCTGGAGAAGTTTCCGTCGACGATCATCAATCCCAAGGACTTCTGTGTGGGGGCGCCTTCTGTCCACATATTCTGGTGCGGCGGGGGGGGGAACCTGTTGTTAGAATTTAAAAACATTAAAATGACATCCTGGTCACGTGACTTTCAGCATTGCTTAAGACAGACAGGGAAACCAGATCACAGGGATGTAAATGCAAACTAATCTAATCTCAACCCATTACGTGGCCATATCGATACCAATGAAAAACACTGATGTCCCAAATCTTGACATAGATAACAGATTGATATACTTAAATAAAAAAAACTAAAAAAAAACAAGGCAAATATAATAATACTAATAATAGCAGAGACGGAAAAATCGGCGATATCAACAAACCTAGATGAAAAAAAAATCACTAAAATAAATAAGCAATCCAGGCTCGCGGTTATCGAAATCTATAAAGCCAAAGGTTTGATCCTCCGTTCGGACAAACCGCATACTGCATCTTTTAAATCTGTCAAATTTTCTTCCAGTTGAATCCAACTATTACGGCAAAACCAGCCACGAAATCACTTTTTTTTTTCCCGTTAACACCGACCCGGGCCGAAGTCAAAACAACAACAACAACAACAACAACAACAACAACAACAACAGTCGGTCAACCACTGGTCAAGCTAGCGCGGCGGCGACGCGGCTAGCCCCGTCTACGTGTGCCGCCGTAACCCCACCGCGTCCACCAGAAGCCGCACGTATGTGCGAATATTACTTTGAAATAAAAGGCCACGCAGCGTGGATAAAAACCGACCTTGCGCGTTCAGGGGCTACGAGCGCGGACAGGCTTCGGGGGGAGCGCCGCGGCACCAGCAACTCAGCGCCCGCAGGAGGTGACGACGAGACGCTCGCTCGAGCCTGTAAACGCTCGGCTTTCGGGGGCCGCTGATTGGGCGGCGCGCCGCTGCGTCACGGAGGGCTGGAGGGGGGGGGGGGGGGGGGCAGCAGCAGTCTGCAGCGTGGAGGTTGAGGGTTACAGCCCCAGCGTGACCAACACACACTCACCGTGGGCGTAGCTGCTTCGTAGCTGCTTCATAGCTGCTTTATAGCTGCTTCATAGCTGCTTCATAGCTGCTTCATAGCTGCTTCATAGCTGCTTCATAGCTGCTTCATAGCTGCTTTATAGCTGCTTCATAGCTGCTTCATAGCTGCTTCATAGCTGCTTCATAGCTGCTTCATAGCTGCTTTATAGCTGCTTCATAGCTGCTTCATAGCTGCTTCATAGCTGCTTCATAGCTGCTTCATAGCTGCTTTATAGCTGCTTCATAGCTGCTTTATAGCTGCTTCATAGCTGCTTCATAGCTGCTTTATAGCTGCTTCATAGCTGCTTTATAGCTGCTTCATAGCTGCTTCATAGCTGCTTTATAGCTGCTTCATAGCTGCTTTATAGCTGCTTCATAGCTGCTTCATAGCTGCTTCATAGCTGCTTCATAGCTGCTTCATAGCTGCTTCATAGCTGCTTCATAGCTGCTTTATAGCTGCTTCATAGCTGCTTCATAGCTGCTTCATAGCTGCTTCATAGCTGCTTTATAGCTGCTTCATAGCTGCTTTATAGCTGCTTCATAGCTGCTTTATAGCTGCTTCATAGCTGCTTTATAGCTGCTTCATAGCTGCTTCATAGCTGCTTTATAGCTGCTTCATAGCTGCTTTATAGCTGCTTCATAGCTGCTTCATAGCTGCTTTATAGCTGCTTCATAGCTGCTTTATAGCTGCTTTATAGCTGCTTTATAGCTGCTTCATAGCTGCTTCATAGCTGCTTTATGGCTGCTTCATAGCTGCTTTATAGCTGCTTCATAGCTGCTTCATAGCTGCTTTATAGCTGCTTCATAGCTGCTTCATAGCTGCTTCATAGCTGCTTCATAGCTGCTTCATAGCTGCTTTATAGCTGCTTCATAGCTGCTTCATAGCTGCTTTATAGCTGCTTCATAGCTGCTTTATAGCTGCTTCATAGCTGCTTCATAGCTGCTTCATAGCTGCTTCATAGCTGCTTTATAGCTGCTTCATAGCTGCTTCATAGCTGCTTCATAGCTGCTTCATAGCTGCTTTATAGCTGCTTCATAGCTGCTTTATAGCTGCTTTATAGCTGCTTCATAGCTGCTTTATAGCTGCTTTATAGCTGCTTCATAGCTGCTTCATAGCTGCTTTATAGCTGCTTTATAGCTGCTTCATAGCTGCTTCATAGCTGCTTTATAGCTTTATAGTTGCTTTATATATGCTTTATAGCTTTATAGTTGCTTTATAGCTTTATAGTTGCTTTATAGCTTTATAGTTGCTTTATATATGCTTTATAGCTTTATATATGCTTTATAGTTTTATAGTTGCTTTATATATGCTTTATAGCTTTATATATGCTTTATAGCTTTATATATGCTTTATAGCTTTATATATGCTTTATAGCTTTATAGTTGCTTTATATATGCTTTATAGCTTTATATATGCTTTATAGCTTTATATATGCTTTATAGCTTTATAGTTGCTTTATATATGCTTTATAGCTTTATATATGCTTTATAGCTTTATGGTTGCTTTATATATTCTTTATAGCTTTATATATGCTTTATAGCTTTATAGTTGCTTTATATATTCTTTATAGCTTTATAGTTGCTTTATATATGCTTTATATATGCTTTATAGTTGCTTTATATATTCTTTATAGCTTTATATATGCTTTATAGCTTTATGGTTGCTTTATATATTCTTTATAGCTTTATATATGCTTTATAGCTTTATAGTTGCTTTATATATTCTTTATAGCTTTATATATGCTTTATATATGCTTTATAGTTGCTTTATATATGCCTTATAGCTTTATATATGCTTTATATATGCTTTATATATGCTTTATAGCTGCTTTATATATTCTTTATAGCTTTATATATGCTTTATAGTTGCTTTATATATTCTTTATAGCTTTATATATGCTTTATAGCTTTATAGTTGCTTTATATATTCTTTATAGCTTTATATATGCTTTATAGCTTTATAGTTGCTTTATATGTGCTTTATGGATTTATAGATGCTTTATAGTTGAACTTGAACTAGATGTTTTTTAGCTTTATAGATACTTTATGTCATTTATAGCTTTCTATGTGCTTTACGGTTTTTATATATGCTTCATAGCTTTATAGATGCCTTATATCGTTATATAAGCTTTATAGCGTCATAGACGTTTATAGCTCGAACGTGGGATCGACGGAGGCTGAAATGAACGAGGCCCAACTGACACCGGAACGCAGCACGCTTGGAACGCGAACTGACGGCGGCGGTTGAGCGGAGCTTCACGGAAACTCCGCGTCGGTTATTCCGGCGTCCGTTATCCAGCGCTTTAGTCTCGGTTTGCCGGACGCCCCCCCCCCCCCCCCCCCTCACCTCCCCCGCGTTTCACACGTCCGCATCACATATCGACAAACACGTGCTGGGGCCGGCTGCTCTCACACGCCGATGCGGAAAAACATTAATAACGTCCGACCGGCATCCGCCCCCCCCCCCCCCCCTCCCTCCCGGGTCACGCGGATCGGTGCCGGTGTCGTTTCCAAAACGTGATTACAGCGTCCGCCTCGACGTCACCGAGAGGTTGTCTACGTCCCGGAGCGACTCGGTTTCATTCGCGGGGGTTGCATTTCAAAGGGCAGATGCCGTCACAGTCGCGGCTCACCTGTTGACAGGCGCAGGTGAGCGGTTATATCTGCGGATTAAAGCCCATCGCAGTCCCCATGCTTTTTTTTTTTTTTTTTTTTTAAACCTGTCGAAATACAATTCAATCAGGCCACGACCACTAACAAAAGGCGGTTTCGCACTTGCCAAAAGGTGACCGCAGCTGCTACCTTGTGACCGACAGGTAATTAGTTTCAAAGTGACCCTGTTTCCATTCACGAGGGTCGCATTCAAGCCCATCCCGGCCCTTGTCCCCCCGCTGTGACACCTCTAAAGGGCCGGTACGACTCCCCAAGTGCGGGTTTTCCGCTCGCCAAACTATAGGACGCCGTTTTTGCACTTGCCAAAAAGTGAGCGCAGCTCCCACCGTGTGACCGGACGGCTGTTTGTGTCTGAAACCGCTGCCGCTGCCGCCGCCGCCGCCGCCGCTGCTGGACGGATCACTTAACGGCGAACTTGACGATCACTTCCTGACAACCCCCCCCCCCCCCCCCCCCCCGGTCTGTATGCAAATGCCCCCGGACGATTGTCCTCAAAGCGATACAGACCTAATCATGGGCGGGGGATCGCACCTCCTGCAGCGGATCGATCGATCGGTTTCCTCCTCGGCCCCCGGGGACGGTCACGGTCTGGCGGACTTCCTGGACCTGGACCTGGACCTGGACCTGCGACGGGACAGGCCGCGTCGGGGCCGGTTCCTGCCGCAGAACCGCAGGGTCAGCCGCCAAGTGCTGACGTCAGGTCTGGGTGTCGGCGTCACCGTCACGTGCGGGCGCACACTCACCACCTTGTTGCTTTTATTACTTATTATTATTATGAGTTATAATTGAACTTTTATTTTTTAAATAACAGGTCTTGCCAGAAACCCGAAATGAAGCTTTTAAAACAGGACAATTAAAAAAAAGATATCAGCACTATACACACACACACACGTTTTTAGGACGCAATCAAGGTTCCCAAAAGGGCAATGACCTACTTGGGCTTCAAACAGCCGACTGGCAGTTTCAGTTCCCTATTATATTACTATTATCATCATCATCATCATGCAGTCACTCTCCCGCTGTCTACAACCATCAGAATACGTGAACCATCACAACACATACTGCTCAGTACTGCTGCTAATGTTCCATTATTGTGATTTGTTTCATTATTATCGACTCATTTTTTCCTTCTCAATTGAAAACCTTCTTTGAAAATCCCAACGCTTTTTCTCCGTCCCTTGTGACAAAGGATTTCACTGTTCGCAATCACCCTGTGTATTGCGCATCCGATAAAAGAAAACGCTCGGACGTGACTTGGACGGATATATTACTGGTCAATGGCCAGCATCAAAATTTTAACATTAATTTCACGGCCACTCGCCTCGGGGTGAACACTTTTATACTCACTTATCTTTTGTAATCTAATGCCGATTCAATTTAAAAAAGGACAGTAAATTAGAAAATTGAATAAAAAAAAAAAATTACCCAAATGTAAGAATTGTGAAGGCCTACACACAATATGAAGCACAGGCCACCACATATATATATATATATATGTATGTATATATATTTATAGTATATCAACAGGCTTTTATTGATGATGCACTCAAACATCTATAGGAACACCTTCAGTTGGCTAGAATCTCTTATTTACACACTGCTTCCACAAAATGTCATACAAATACTTGCTAGGTTTCATGTCAAAGTATATTTATAATACATTATGAGCCGGGTGGGGGTGGGGTGGGGGGGTGGGGTGGGGCAGCCATCTTCATGTTTCAAAAAGCAAAGCAAATGTCACGACCGACCTTCAAACATAACAATAGATAGAAAAATTCCAGAATCAACTCCGACTAGCACAAAACAAATCCTTCTTCTTAAAATCTGTACAAGCGAGTTCTGCGAGTGTCCGTGACGAAAGGAAGAATGAGGAGACGCGGCATTTCGGAGCTTCGAAGGCGCGGCCGGAGGTGCGTTCGCGCCCGAGGTGCCGGGGGTCCTTTCTCAGCCGAGGTAAACCTCTCCGGAGCGGAAGACCCCCCCCCCAGTTTTTTGTCCCGTCCTCATTTGATGTGAATGAGCTTCTCGTCCGTGGTTTTTAGCCGCTTGCGCCGGGGCTGGACGAAGTCCTCGTCCGAGTCGTCGGTGGCCTCCTCCTCCTTCTCCTCCTCCTCCTCCACCTGCTGCTGCTGCTGCTTGGGGGGCTCCGCTGCCGGGGTCTCGGGCTCGGGGGTCTCGGGGAAACTGTAGCCGGGGTACAGCTCCAGCAGCTTCTCCTCGAAGAAGAGGCTCACCGCCTTGCCCGAGGTGGCCATCTCCGAGCCCGCCTGCCGGGTGAGGTGGGGGTGAGGGCGCCGAGCGTGTGGGGAGATGAATAGGGGTGAGATGGGGGAGAGGGGGAGGGGGGCGGAGGAGGATAAATTAGAGTGGGTTAGGACTTGTGGTAGCAGGGCAGCTCCTGGCTCAACCTTGTTGTTACGGAGCGTGGTGTCCGTGTCCCCACTGCTGTTCCAGGAAGTGCTGCCGCCATTCAATTTGAGCGTCGAATGATGAGTGAATGTTAAGATTGATTTAGATTATTCCATTATTTTTCAATTTAAGTTACTTATCAATCACGACCCAAAAAAAAAAAGTGAAGATTTTCACTGTGTGATGTAAACAAGGGTTCATTACAAAATGAAATTCAATGACTTTTTATTTTAAAGCACTATTATTATTATTATTATATATTTTTTTCTTTTTCATTTTCAAGGAAGGAACAAATCAAATAAATTTTCAAGGTATTCCAGTACTTAAATTTCTGAGGAGGAAATTCAAGCACCTCAAGGACCTGGAAGGAACCCTGCGCGTGAGCCTTTTTTTTTTTTAAAAAAGCCGGAACGGTGGAGCCTCGAACGCCGCAAACATTTTGTGAAACGCCAGTGGGTACAGGACAACGGTGCTCTGATGGAAAACGGACTTACCTGCGTATTAATTGGATTCTCCTCATCATATACCTGGATTATTCGAGACATCTAAAAAGGGGCAACAACGTTACAACAAAGAGTAAAAGCAGCAGGGGGGGGGGTGGGGGGGTGGGAGAAGGGGGGGAAAAAATAAAAAAATAAAAAAAGGTCACAGCACAAGAAGGCGAAGGGAGAAACCGTCCGCGTGAGGGTTTTGGTGCTGCGAGGCGTTTGTAACCGCACGCATGTCGTCCAGCTGACGTGAGGGGGGGGGGGGACAAAAAATGAAAAATAAAAAAAATCATTCCAACCATATGTGTGAGTGTTGTGGCCCGAAGGCGCGACGTCGATTGTTTGGGGTTGTTTTTTTTTTTTTTTTTTTTTTTTTTTTTTTAAATCGCAAATTCAACAGAATTTGCCACTGACGACGAAAAAGTTGACACAAAAAACGCGAGCACCAGAGTCCGCGTTGAGGTTGTTACCGGGCAATAGAACGCATTTTGAAAAAGGAAAAGAGAAAAATAGAGAGAGGGCCCCAAAAAAAAAAAATTTTAAAAAGTACCCAGAGCACAAAAAGCATAAAAACATTTTGAACCAAAAGTTTGAATTTTTCCTCTTCAATTTTGAGCACAAATGCGGCGTTTACGACACTGAGATTAACTTTTGGGGCAGCTTGCAGGTACGTGAGTAGAAAGCAGATACTGCGTCATCCCTCACTTGCTGAGAAGTGTAGTCAAGTCAGTGGTATTCAAACTGTGGGGTGCGTCCCCCTAGTGGGGCATGGAGGAATTGCAAAAGGGGGGGGGGCGAGAAAATGAAAGATTGAAAAAATAATATATATTTTACGTTAGTGGAGGGAAAGGGGCGTCATATTTTCAGTAGTTCATTAGCCACAAATGGAATGCGAGTGCTCCACCCGGCGTGCCATAAATGACCACGTGGGGCGGTGGCGTCAAGACCTTGAAATCCTGGGGAGGTTAAGAAAGTCTGAATACCACTGTGTTACGTTCACACGACTCCATGCAAATTAGTCCGCCCTCCGCGCCATCGTCGGGTGTGGCCACGCGGGTGTAACCGCGCATGCATGCCCCCCAGCCCGACCCACCCCCGGGACGCCGCCTCCAACCCCCGACCCCCACACTCATGCCACCCACCTCATTGTACTTGGCGCAGTTGTTAAAGACGAGGCGCACGTCCGAGACAAAGTCCTGCGCGGTCTGGTAGTGCTGGGAGCTCCGCACCAGCAGCTTCCTCTTCACCTTCTTCAGGTCCATGGGCTGCTTGATGATCTTGTAGTAGTTGGGCACCTGGGTTGGAGATTTGACTTAGTTTCATCCCGTCAGGGTTGCCCTTTCGGGAACGTTTGGCGCGAGGCCGCCCCGTCGCCTGGCGGGTTTTATCCGTTTTCGACTCTATTAAAAAAAGGGCGTCGGCCCGCCGAGGCCGTTTTTTATTCCCCGGGGGCTGGTGTATGACGGACGCGCAGATTACTTCCAGATGTTGAATGATTACCGTCTGACATTTTCCATACACGTCACTATGGTGAGTGCAACAGTTATCCCGAGTTAGGAACCAAATAGCACGGTGGTTGACTTTGGTCGAGCAGCCTGAGCATACAGGACATCAGGGCGGTACACTTTTTAAGCCTTCCGAATGAGAAATTCTACCCCATCCTAGACCTTAAGGGTGAGTGTTGTATGAGGAAGCTGAAAGGTTTTCGTCGGCAGAAACGTCCCGAATCAGTCCAGGTGGCTCATTCAAACTCCACCGGAAACTATCAACATCCTCCCAAACGATCCAGGAATAAAAACAAAAAAAAACGGGTGCGCTGATTTTTGTCGGAAACAAACATCTCAGCATCTCTTACTTTTGCGCTTATTTTGTGGAAAGGGGGGAAAAAAAAAAAAAAAAAAAAAAAGTGAAGATAAGTAAGGGTTAGGATGAACATGTTATCACATCCTGGAACACATGTGCATCACAACAATATTATTATTGTGCATATATAAAATGCATATATCGGGCGTGTCACGGCCACGGACTTGGGCGAAGTGAGCTGTAGGGATGGAGGGTTTCCGCCGCATGGAGTCAGCTGGATGGGACGGATTCCACATCAGAAGAACAAACAACCCACATGGGAAGCCATTTTTGAAGTCATGTCATCCTCTGACCGAACAAACCTTTAGGAAAAGGCCCAACAATTCAACAGTTCTAATGACACTGGAGGAACGCATCCGTCTTACAACAAGAGGAAAAAAAAAAAAAAAAAACGTTCATGTAGGTGTGTGTGTGTGTGTGTGTGTGTGTGACTTACAGAACTGAGGACCGGTTCCCTAAAACCCACGCTGAGCTCGTGGCAGAACACATACAGCAGGAGACGCTCGCATTTCTGCAACACGGAGAGGGAGAGTCAGCGCGGGGCTTACAGGTTTCATTCTGCTATTACAAGATGAAACGCAAGGACTTTCAATTACTTTTTTAACACTATCCTTTCCCCATTTTCATGGACTTCATGCAAAACAAATGTAAATCACTTTCAATTTGACCATTATCAATTAAATATAATTGAATAGTATCGCATTGTCTATTATTAAAAAAAACAAAAACAAAACACAATTTAAAAATTATTTAAAAATTTGAAAAAAGAAAGACATTGAGTAAACTCCAAACATTAACATGAGCGGAGTTTTTTTCCCCCAGTAATCAGCTGAAGTGCAGATTTGCAGCTTCTGACATTGTGGCGCCCTCAAAAACCTGGGATGTTTGACGAACGTTCAAAAGCCTCAGTAACATACTGTGTCTCTGACAGACGTGACTGGTGCATGGTCAAACCTCAGTAAAAACACACGGTAAATGGTTTGTATTATGGTATTGATATTAAACAGCATGTCAAAGCCTATTTCAGAATCGTCAAAACTTTTTGGTTTTTTTATTCGCGAAAAAAACAGAGAAAAGGTGGATTTCACTGTCCGTCCCCCCCCCCCTCTACACACAGGTCATTTAACACCAGGTCTACAATAAAAAGCCTGAGCAGCATTTAAATTAGGCTTGGGCGATTGGACGAATATATCGGCAATCGCCGACTGTTTTTTTTTTTGTTTTTTTTGGGTGATTGTTTTGCACCATTTTTGTCCTTTTGTTTTGCCAACTTAATGGTCCGTCTCCTCGAGAATTAAAACCGGCAAATAATTAACCCTGTAGCAGTTCCGCCTGCCACAACGGCACCCGAGTGGTGTTTTCAGGGCCCTCCGACACAGAGACACAGGCCAGTGGGCAAGATGGAACATGCCCGGAGCAGATGGAAAACATGTCATGACGAGGCCTCCTCCCCTGTGGGTGTGTCGGGATATGGGGGTTTTACCTGTTGCCAACGACGGTTGCAAAGAATTATCTAAGGCCAAGCGGAGATGGAGATCGAAGGCTTTCTACGCCAGCGTTGGGCGTGTAATTTTTGCAGACAGGGGCGACAAGGGGCAGAAGATATATCCGAGCTGGATCAGTGAGCATGGTTCGCAGAGCACGCAAATATATCGGCAATCGCCGGTTGTTGGGCTGGCGGTAGGAAAAATTTTGACCTATCGCTCAACCCCAATTTTCGAACCCTTTTTCACGCCGTAAAAGCGATTCTAGAAAAGTTACATTATCATTTGAGTAATAAAACCAGGTGAAATATCAATGATCATTGAAAATATTTTCAATGATCGCGTTGTTTTTTTTTTTTACTTTTCAAGCACTTCACCACAAAACGGGCTATTTTCAAGGTATTCCAGTACTTCAATTTCTGAGTAATAGCCCAGGCTTAGAAGACCCCCCCCCCCCGTGTGTGTGTGTGTGTGCGTGCGCGTGTGTGTGTGTTGGCAGGAGTCGTACTGACCCGTCGGTCCTCCGGGTTCAGGCACTGGTCCGCCTTGGCTCGCTTTCCGTCGTCACAGTACTCGATCTCCGGGGTGCTCAGGCTCCGGCAGAACGTGCAGAGGAAGTCGCCCCTTGAAAGACACACATTGTTTTACTTTGGCGAGTTTCCTCCCTAATATGGGTTTCGTTAGTAAAGAAAGGCTGTCTGCGGGTATCAGAGAGGTAAATGCAATGCTAACAAAATACATTTATAGGACAAATTTGAATAAAATGTCAGACTGATTTTTGATTTATTCAATAAAGGTATTGCAGGTAAGTATTGTGGGATATGAACGGTGTTCGGTAGAAGTAGTGTAGGTGATGAACCAGATGATTCTACAAACTGTTAGATCAGTATAAAGGGGCTTGGCTTAATCTAGAATAGCCATATTCCCAAAAAGTAAGCATGGCAGCTAAAATGTTGCTTCAGCGGGAAGCTTAGGGTTTTATAACCTTGGAAATGTTGACTCTTATGCCAGATAGGCTCGCCTAATTTGGGAGGAAAAAATAAAGGAAACTGCTGAAAGATCTCATGAATTTAAATGTAAGAGTTTTCAATGACTTAATGCAGGACATTGCTAAAACTGAATTTCACACATTCTAAGACTTTCCACCTGCAGCCGGAGAGAACTTAACAACATCCAAAGTAGCCTTGCTTGGCTTGCGGCTTCACATCCGTGATTGAAAAAACAGACAAGCTAACGCAGAACGATTGAAGAGGAATTCCTAAATGTAACTTGCCACTTAAAGGCTAGGCCCAAATAAAAGAGACAAATTCCACGCTGAAGCCAACATGATGCGGCATTTTATCATGCTTAGTCGTCCATGCGCTCTATGTGACCCTGAAAGGTCATGGGTCAGGACCGACCGAAGTCGGCCGAGCACCTACTTGGGGAAGATTTTGATGGTGGGGACGTGGCACTTCATGTGGAAGACCTTGGGGCAGCGGTCGCAGCACAGCAGGTCGCCCCCGTTGATGCACACGGCGCACCAGTCCTCGTTGGGGTCGTCCTCCTTGTTGCTGGAATTCGTCGCCGCAGCGGCGCCCTCGGACGGGCTCTTTTCCGAGGTGCCGTTGGTGAGCGGCGCGCTGGCAGGCGTGCTGCTGTTGTCGTTGTTGTTGTTCTGGGAGGATGTCGACGACGACGACGAAGAGGCGGCGAACGCGGCCGTCACCGTGGCAGTGCTGGAGCCGTTGTGCCCGGAGCAGGGCCTCTCCGACTGGGGCTCGGCTTTGATTTGCTCCCCCTGGTTCCGGATGGCGTCCTGGCCGGTGGACACCGTGCCCAGCACCGGGAAAGGGCTGTTCTCAGGACTGTTCATCTACAGGCAGGAGAACAAAAGAAAAGTGTGTCACAAGGACTGGCTGGTTACAGAACCATGTCAAATCTCCATCTTTTTACATGAAAATCAGTGGGATCAACTTTTGCCAGAAAAACTTTGAAGACATGTGTTCCAATCTTTTCTTGACAAAAGCTACTTCCCTATAGTCTAAAGTATTATTATTGTTCTTATAATCATACATATACACACACATAAAAGTATATACTACACTCTTTTTTATGTTGTGGCTGACACACACACACACACACACACACACACACACACACACACACACACACACACACACACACACACACACACACACACTATTATATCTCATACAAGGCATTCTGAAAAATTACATGGCGATTAGAATCACAAAAGCAGGGGACATATCACAGGTCTTCAATGATGACGTGTTTTTTTTTTGTTTTTTTTCAAGGACTTTCCAAGCACTCGAAATCCAAGCACCAGGTAGGAAGCCTGTATTGTATACAGTATTATTTAACATCTTGTTATGCACTTCTCTACTTGCGTTTTTTTGTGCCAGATAACAACTGTATGGATGATAATCAAGGGGCTGCCGTGAGTGACTATTTCCAAGGGGACTTGAGAGTGTGAGGTCTGAGGAAAACCGAAACCTACCATGCAGGCGCTCCTCCCCGCATCTTTCCCTCGCTCCGTCTTGACGGAGGAGAAACCCGATGCAGGGCAGCTGTAGTCTTCCACGGGTTCCTGCTTCACCCTCACCTGCTCCGCGGGAGCTGCGGCCCCGGGCCCCGACCTCCCTGCAGAGCTACAGCTTTGGCACGCACGCACACGCACACACACACACACACACACACACACACACACACACACACACACACACACACACACACAGGTATGTCTTATGTGTGTGAAACAGTTTGTGTGATTTGCCTAATTGGACAACGTCATGCCCTTTGCTCATATGCACATTTCAATGTCAATGTTTAAAGCAATACATGGTTTCAGCCCGAGGGTAGGTGCTGAGACGCAATACGATTACTATCGCTTTCTCTGAGTGTTCTCCAACTCTTTTGGGATGTTGCAAGCGTTGGGAGTTTTAGAATCCGCTTTAGTCTGCACTGATCCATCGACGGAGCAAGTGTTCATTTTATCCCTCGTCATTATACTTGGAAGGGGAATCAAAGTTTTGCTGGTGGATTTGGAGCCAACTTGGTTGCGACATATTTATCGGATGGTAAAGACAGCTTCAAACCAAATTCGGCAAACGATGAGAACAAACCGGAAGTCCATCCATTCCTGTGGAGGGTCCAATTGCGGAGACAAAGGCTGTGACACGCTGCAGTGCGGATTGCTTTACGTTTTTTCAACTCGTGTGACAAGTTTTGGTTCGACAGTACGACCGGAAGTGACGTCGGTCGAGTTTTTTATTAAAACTAAGTAAATAAGTCACGCATTTCAAAATAATCAGGTTATTATAATGTTATCGTTGGATGTCACCATATTCACTGTCAATAAATCTCTCTGTAAGTGAATTGTGTGTATTTTCTTATTCTGTTCGCTCTTTGCAAAAGCTACATAAAGGCTGTTTTAAACTCATTCATGGAACACGGTAAATGTCCAGATGAGAAAACTACTCGCTGCTGTTGTGGGAAAGAAAAACAGCTCTCCCATTTTCCTTGACATATTTTGTGACGCGAAACCCAGACACAGTTCATCCAATGGCCATTCTGGGGACGATCCGACTGCCGCATTATGGACGAGCTGAAGCAAGCTTTAGACGACCTGGACCAGCTCAATTCAGTTCAACCAGCGAGGACACACTCAAGTGGAAATCCCCTCGATATCCATATTCCCCTGACGTGCCACACATTGTGAGGGTAAGTAATTCTGTGTCGGCCTTCATCCACAGAAATAGTATTTTATTCCAAATAAGGCTGAGTCTGTCGTCGGTCTGCCGACCTTGGAATCACTTCCATAAATTTGTTTAATGCGTCACTGTGTGTGCTGGTATTCTTGCTCCCTACCTGCCCCTGCTGCCTGTGCTGGAAGTACTGGAGGGCCGTGCGGGGGTGTGAGCGTTGGACAGGCCTGTAGACAGAAGGAGAGAGACAGTATTGGGAGGATTTCCTTGTTTGGACAATTTTATCAATGGCAAACCCAAACCCCCCCCCCCCAGTCAGAAAACAACGGCTTTGAAAAGACAACATTGCTGAAGTCACTGAATCTTCAATCTTTTTCATTTTTAGGTGTTTAAAAATCTGTCAAAAGAAGAACTATCTAAATTACTATAATCACAAACCTAAAAGAATCTTGCGATATGCATTGAATCAGCATTTAGACATACTTGTAACATCGAATTACAAACACACCTTTTATCTAAAGCGACTCACCACGAATCAAACAACCAAACAAGTGCATATCAGAGTCATCGCCAAAACAATGAATCAAATCAAAGGGCTGATTTAAATTGAAATCTATACTACAAGGCTCCCCGCCGATCCCCCTCCACAGCAGAGGGCACCAGGAAGTCTAGGAACTTCATCACAACACCTCAATTTGTGTTTGGCGGCAGATATTTTCGGAAAACCGGAAACGATGGCAGAAAATCAGGGCCAGAGTCACGCCGTCGTACCAAAGCAGGCAGTACCTGAAGAGCCGGGGGAGTGGGTGGAGGGTCCAGGCGACGGGTTCATGTCCACGGGGTTCAGCTGGGGGTGCATGCTGGCCGAGATGTAGCGACTCAGCAGGTGGCCCAGGTTGCTCGAGCCTGCGTCCTCCAGCTTGGAGCGCAAAGGTCACAGCGAGGGCGGGAAAAACAAGAGCTTGTCAAGTCGGAATGAATTGAAAGAGAGTGTTGGGGAGGGATCAACACGGTGGCTTTCGTATCCCTGTTAGGCAGCGTGTGGGCGTGGGCGGGTACCTGTATGGGAGGGATCTCGGGGAGGCAGGGCAGGTTCTCGGGGTTGGTGACGGAGGGGATGAGCTCGATTGGGCCGAGGATGGGGCTGGTGGTGCCCCGGTGGGCGTGGGCGCTGGCCATGCTGGCACTGGTGGGGCTGGTGGGGTTGGCGTTGTGGAGCGACGCCACCGGGAAGGGCCCCGCGTGCCCTGGGTTGGAATGCTGCACGGAGAGAGGGAGGAGAGGAGAGAGAGAGAGAGAGAGGGCGGGAGGGACGGAGGGAGCGAATGAGAATGAGACACAGTCACTCAAGCCGAACTGTATGTATGAAGTGCGGCGTGTGGTGTGATGAGGCCGTGGAATGCAGGAACATGCACTGGGGATGAGATTGCATGCTGCACAACACACACAAATGTCAAAGTAAGAAAAAGGTGCCAAACCCCCGACTGTAGTAAGACACGAAACCTTTGGTGGCTCATCTCAGACTCTATTGACAGCTGCACAAAAAGAAAGAGTGGCCGGATATAGTGCAGGTTGCTCTTCCCTAGCCGTACATGCAAGCAGTACATGTGGACAAGGGTCATAAATGTGCTTCACAAAAGTGAGAAGTTAGTTCTGCGGCTGTGTATGCATATCAGCGGGGTGGGGACAAGCGCTCATTCTTTGTGGTTCTGCAACGTAAACAACAGTTCGGCTTCACGCGTTTGTTGGATCAAATCTAAATCGTCAAAAATCAACGCCAATTCCTTTCTTCGTTGTACGCCATGATCAGGATGTGAGACTTAGTTCCAAGAAATACTTTTTAAATTAGACAATTTGTGATTTTATTTGTAGTTATTTCTAGAACTGTGGTCTGAACATCCTCTGTAAGCAGACCTGACCACCTTAAAAAGGTGAAACATCAAAAACACAGCGATTCAGGAAATCAATCTTTTCGATACCGCAAAACATACATGAGAGCAATTAAAAAAAAAACAAAAAAAAAAAAAAACTGATGTTCTGTTTGGATTCAGTCTACAGGAAGAAATAGGTTTTCAAAATGTATTTGGAACCCGTTTTTCTTTTCAACCACACTGCGGGCCCACCTCACCGCTGGCATCTACACACCGACCTCGGCTCAACTTTGGCTGCGTGGATCAAATTCTCGTCGCGCTTGCGCGATACGGAATCATTGCTCTTCTAGTGCTTTTCTTACGCCTTACCGAAAACCTTGTGTCGAACAGCGGACAACAACAATCAAGGAGTCAACTACCACCAGTGAAGGACATTTCACATTTTAATGGTTGCCTGTAGCCTGTGTGGGTGTGTGCGTGTGGGTGCGTGCGTCTACCTGTCTCTGTAGCTGGGGCTGCATCATGCTGGGGTACTGCTGGCCGTTGAGTCTCGGCTGGGCGGTGGGCATGCGACCGGGGGGCGGGCCGGGCAGGCGCATGTGGTGGGAAGAAGGGTACATGGGGGGGCCCGGCCCGCCGTTCATGCCCCCGGGACCCCGGGGCATCTGCTGCATGCTGATGAGTCTCGGGGGCTGGAGGGGGGGGTGAAAAGACAAGGCAGGAGAGTTCACTCACACACACACACACACACACACACAAAACACACAAAACCTAGACGGGTGACATTGAATTTTCTGATCAAACAGCGGGACGCAGAATTCATAATGTTCCGAATGGCAAAACAAACATCCCTGGGCGTGCACCTACACCTGTCTCCACATGGAGACCTTATTAGCGAGCTTGTTTCAGCAAGTCACACTTTTCTCTTATTTACTTCCCCGTTCTTTTACTTTTTCCCCTTCCGCCCGACTTTTGACATCCTACTATTTCGACACGGTTAAATCCATCAATGCCGTTTGAACTTTAACATGTCAGCATATTCGGGAGTGGTGCGCTTTCGCGATAATTTTTTGGTGGAACGTTGGGTTTCTAGAGGGGTGGAAGTTGGGGTTTAAAAAAAAAAAAAAAAAAAAAAAAAACAACTAACAAACATGGGTATGTTATACACAGAAATGTTCAGCTCTGCACACTTTCACTCACATGGAAATATCATAGTGATGACATTCATCCTTTTTCCATTATTTATCTGTGAATGCCCCATTGATTAGATTAAATTAGATTCAACTAATTGTCATTTCACAGAGTACAAGTACTATCAAATAAATGGGTAAAATGCATTTCTCTGCATTTTACCCATCCTAGTTACTGATGTATCTAGGAGCAGTGGGCTGCCATATACCGGCGCCCGGGGAGTGGTTCTTTCATATACAGTGTTTTTTGGAAGTTGGAGAATGACCTTACCATTTCCACTTCTGCTATTAAGGCTGCCACATCTGCATTTACTTCTTCCACCACTACTACTATTACTACTACTACTAGTACTGGTGCAATTAGTCAGGCTACCATAACTACTTCTGCTACTACTTCTGATTTTACAAATTCCACTGCTGCTTATACTACTTCTGCTTCTACTACTACTTCTTGGTCTGCTTTTACTATTTCTTAACACATTCTCTCTCTGATAATTAAACAAATTAAACTTTTAATTACATTTTTGAACATTCTTTTTTAAACATCTTCAACCTAAAGCAAGCAAACACGTTGTCTTCAGGAAATTCAACCTTTTCTAGTTTTGCCTGTTTTTTCACCACATTAACTTGTTTGAATTTCCAATGTTGACTTTTAACCCCCCTTATCCATACACCACTGTTGACTTTAAACCCCCCCTCATCCATACACAAGGCATTTCACAGTTGTAAGAACTTTTGGAGAAACAATCTTTCTTTGTGTGTCCGCACTGCAGGAACTAGGAGCGATCGTAGTTCTTAGAACGCCGTTTTGAGGGACATTTTTAGACCCTACTCCAGAGCAGAGACTAAAAGGAGGAACCTTCAGTGACCCAAGTGCACGGTGATAGGTCCGGACCTAAGTCCACGGTCCCTCGCCGGCTCCTCGGACTGAGGACAGTAAGTCTGCCTGATCGAGTGGCATCGCTCTGGGTGGGGACCAGCCCACGTACACTCATCGTTAATAAAATTAAATAAATAGATAAATAAATAAGAATATTATTTTAATTGTGGATGTATTTATTTCATTTATTTTCAGACATTAATTGAATGAAGAAAAAAAAAATCCATCTACAAGGCCTCGTTTCGGAGTTTGCACCTATTTTTCGTGATGCGCACTGGTGCGCATCGGGCCAGTGCGCATCACAAAAATCGGTGCGAACTCCGAAACGAGGCCTTGTAGATCTAAAATGAGCAAAGACCCAGCAACTGGAGTGCTTATTTCTCAGCTTAAATTTGTTCAGAAACAGATTTGGGTGAAGCGATAAGGGGGAAATCAGCCAAAGTTACCGAGTGAACACGACACGGACGTCGCGCTGACGTCACTTCAGAGTTTCGTGTTAACAGTGCCAATGCAACCAGAACTAAAGAGCCCTTGAAGGTACGTAGTTGTCGGGGAAGCTCCCCAGTTACCAGTTCCCTTCAGGGAGTCCCCAGAACTGTTCGGTGCGAAAACGCCAAATGAGTTTGAGACGCTCAGATGGCAGCGCTGGGCTCAAAAATTCCGAGATTTATATTTGACCGGATAGATTAAAATACAACCAAACTTTC
Organism: Zeus faber; assembly: GCF_960531495.2. Taxonomy (NCBI): domain Eukaryota; kingdom Metazoa; phylum Chordata; class Actinopteri; order Zeiformes; family Zeidae; genus Zeus; species Zeus faber. The sequence goes on along the minus strand of NC_137194.1, from coordinate 5,854,611 downwards.
GCTATGTGACAGCCAATCATATAGCAAATAATAGATTAAAATTAAGTTGGTGTGTAATTCAGGGATCAGGTTAAAAGTACATTTTTTACTGCGTGTGTGTGTGTGTGCACAACTAAAATGGGACTGGGATATGGCAGGGTGCCAGGAGTTGAGCGGTTCCTGAGCTGTTACACACTTGTACCACTGCCCGAGGGGCTCGGTGGAAGCCAGGTGTAAATGACTATTTGTTAGGGGGGAAGCGGTAAAGCGGAGCAGCGGGACAGAACGACTGGATGATATTATTTACGAGGCAAACCACCAACAACGCCGCGCCGATTTCCTGCAAAGGTCAAACAAAGTTCCAAGTGCGTGCTCATCTGGGAGTGATAAAAAAAGAGGTTTAAGAATCAAAGCAGCGGTATTGGACTTTTGAAGATCGGACGGAAACCACGGGGCACAGCTCCAGCAGTGTTTTTGTGATTGTTGCGGTCAACAATGTTTTGATGACGGAATGATTTTGCTGCGGCGGCGCTCTCAGGCGCGATGCCGTTTCTTAACAAAAAATTGCAAGTCAAACAAACAAGGCTTCTTTTTCTTTTAAACTACCAATGAAGAGAGTTACATGTAATCACAGAAACAACTGGAAATATTTTGGCACTCGTCTCATTCTCATGTCTCTAAAACATAAATAACCATCGGCCCAAAGTAACCGCGTTTGCTTGGGTTCCAGGAATAAGTCGGTTCAAACTTTCAATCCAAGATACATTAAGCACCAAATGAAATCTGTGCTGTATGACAATGCGCTGATGGTGTCGTTGGTTCCGTCCCATCAGGGAAGGGGCCACAAGTTTAACGCAGAAAGGCTGCGCCAATTCTGTTAAATCTTGAGGAGATTAAATCAAATTTGCGGTGATTATTGCCAGATTACCGAGTCTTCTACGCAGCCCCCCCCCCCCGTTCAACAGGATCTGGTTCATTCTCTATGGCAGCCAGCGACAGGAAGCGACATCGACCTCGGCAACACTAAGCGACGGCGGGGAGGGTTAAGCCGAGTGACAAAAAAGGTTGCGCTCGCTTTCAACTTTATGCAAATGAGGCGTCACGCAGTGAAGCGACAAACCGGACGAACCAATAAGATGGTCTGCCTGGTTTGAAATAGGCCACCCAGATTCTGGATATCGATGAAAGGTCCCATATGACGAAAAACTCACTTTCTCAGTGCTTGTGCACATACATCCACCCGGATGTATGTGCTGATGGGCCTGCTAACGCACAAACAGAAATAAGCCAACACAGCCAGTGTTTTTGTGAGCTGCCCTTGTCAGAAAACACGCGATGCAACAAGCCATTCAGAGGTGCCGTCAAGTGGAGACTCGTTAGAATGAGATCGCCCCATCTGAGTACCTCCCCACCTTTCTGAGGTGCGCCATTTTTCTCCTTGCACACGCCGGACCCGCTAGCATTATGTCGGAGCGAAGAGCCAACATGGGAACTACTCCGTTGTTGGCTGCACAAACCAGAACAAATATTTGAAAGGACAGTGGAATCAATGCCAACTGTCCGTGACAAAACTGCAGATGAGGGAAATAAAAAAACAATTGTTCTGTATGTTTATTTTGACGCCCAGACATACCTGAGACAAACCTGTCAACCCTCCCGGTTTTCCCCGGGATTCTACTGTATTTTCCCTCTCTCCGCCGTCCCCCTGTTTATATATTTTTCAGGAAATCTCCCCATTTTTTTACTTTTCTAAAAAAGATATGCATATATATTTTTTAAAGGTTGCCAGTTACGTTTATGGTAGGCCGCGTGATCAGAGCGATCTCAGTTCCGCCACATTTGAAGCCAGACACACACACACACACACACACACACGCACGATAAAAGGAGGGGTATAGATCAGGCTTAGGTCGACTGATGATCCAATCAGCAATCGATTT
>NC_137194.1:5812692-5847692 GCF_960531495.2 Zeus faber | reverse complement strand
TTTGTTAACTTGATCAGTGATGCTGGTTGGTAGTAACCCATTATTGTGCGGCCTTCTTGAGCCACACAACTTTGACGCAGATGTGCTACAGACATTAAAAGGAAATAAAACAACAACAACAAAGAAACGAGTCCATTGTTGGCATTGAAAGGCAAGAAAAAAATAATAATAATAATCAAGGCCTCCAAAGTCCCTGTGCGCTACCTGTGCTCTTTGTGCTCCAGCAGCTGGCAATCCCTGCAGGTGAGCGTGTCGCAGGTCTCGCAGAAGAGCTTCAGCGGTTCCTGCTTGTGGATGGGACAGAAGACGGGCCTCTGACCCGCCACGCCCCCAGATTCTGCCGAGAGCACGGGAGAGACCACCGTGAGAAAAGATCACGAGGGGCAGAGGTACGGAGGACAAGCCCTGCTGGACCACGGGCAGATAAAGCAGGGAATGCCCGGCCCACGAGGGCAACGCAACACAGCACCACCGGCAGCCGTTAGAATGCCGGGAGCCAGTATCCAAAGCCATCGAGAATCTGCAGTGCTGTTGTCATGGCAACAGCTTATCAGTAATGCATCTACCGGAGGACCACATCCTCCGCGCTTTAATGGGGGGGGTGGGGGGGGTGCTTACGAGCGGCGGTGTCTGCGTCGGCGTCCTCCTTGGTGCGGATGTTGTGGTCCTTGGTGATCTTGACCCGCTGGTGGGCCTCGATGCAGGTCTTGCACAGCCACTCGCCGCACTCCACGCAGAAGCCGATGGTTCCCGCGTTGTCCTCGCAGCTCGTGCACACCTTGGGGAGGAGCGAGTCGGGTTAGAGTCAGCGGCGCGGCGGACCGGTCGGCTACATCCGCTCTGCCGAAGTTCCCACCCGGCGTGAAACAAACATACCTGCGCGGACTTCTCGTCCGACGTGTTCGCCGCCTCCGTGGTGTCTTTGACAAAGTAGTTGTCAATGATGTCACTCTGTTTGTAGTCCTGGAGACACACTGAGCAGCGCATGACATTCACTGTAGACAGAGAAAGAGAGAGAGACAGACAGAGAGAGAGAGACAGAGATAAGTTCACATTATGTACTACACAGACATTTGAAAACAACACATGATGCTCTGTATCTTTTCGGAGGCCGGTGCACGAGGCCGAGCAAGAAATGTACGTTGAACACAGTCCAACTTCGATGGAAATAAGATTAACGACAGAAACCCCCAGAGCAATTTGAGTTAATTTTCCGTAATTTTATTTCCGTAAAAAAAAAAAAATTCAAATAAAAAATAAAAATAAAAAAGGATAAATAAATAAACAGACTGATTGTTATTGAAAATACCTGGCACTCTGGGGCCCCGGGCAGATTTAATCACATCAACCTCTGAGTTTTTTTATTATAATCAAAAAAATAATAATCACATGGCCATGAAGGGAGGCCAATTTGACCGAATCCCTTTATTGTGACCGGTTGATGAAATTAGCCGTTAAAATTAAGTTACTGCTTTAATCACAGAGCCCCAACGATGATTAGCTCAGAGAATTATGTAACTTTGAAAGCATAATACATAACATTATGCTGCAACTCAAAGGTTTTACAAACTGAAACAGTATAATCAGTCAAGCGCCCCGCCCCCATCCCCCGCACCGTAATCCCATCAAATTAAGCCCCCCTCCTCCTACCCACACCGGTTGGCTGCAGTGAGAACCAGTGTAAACCGGTTTAAACCGGTCCACACCGGCTCGAGCAGCACACAGCCGGTTTGCGTAAGCTCCAGCTGTGTGGGGCCGGGAGTGATTGGCTGTGAGGAGCAGCTGGAGTGGTGCTGTGAGTGTGTGTGAGTGTGTGTTGAGAAACCCAGAAACCTCCAAATCACACACAGGCTTATGCCCCGCGCAGATGTCACTTTGGACCAGGGCAGTGTGGTGCAAATCTATATGTGCACGGGATCGAGAGAACACACACACACACACACACACACACACACACACACACACACACACACACACACACACACACACACACACACACACACACACACACACACACACACACACACACACACACACAGTACTGCTCTACATTCATTAATGGTAACCCCCCCCAAAAGAAAATGCAAATGCACCAAAGTATGAATTTTTAAACAGAGCTGCTGTTATTACTGCTTTCAAACGAGGACATGTTTAGGACCAGGCAGGGCTGTCACTAGGCCGAGGTTTAACGTCACACCACCACTATTAACGTAAGAAAAACATTCAACAAAAACAGGCGACTCACCGAGGTTAAATGATCGCTCCACACGTTTCAAGTACTATGAACTAACTGAAAAACATTGCATCATCAATCATTTTGAACACACCGTTTTACTGGGTCATCTCAATGATGACAATTTGATTTTAAGGGAGCGTCTCTCATGCATTCATGATTAATAATCACATTTTTGATCAATTAACTTCCCTGACTCTAACTTGAAAAAAAGTCGGGAATAGTTTAACGTTATTGAAGTTCGGCGTGACGACTCCCCGCCCCCATGACGTTGCGCCTGCTATGTCATTAAGAGAGTCTAACAGAGTCATGGATTTGGATGCTCGCCACCACAGGTGCCCTTGTTAATGTCAACAACCACCTTGCATGACTGTTTCGTCATAAAAGAAAAACAACTTTCGTTCGTTCCTGCCTGGAGTCAGCCAAAGTTAATGAACAATGCGAAACTGGTCAAGAACGAACTTCCAGGACAACGTGACTCTTAATGCCTCTCTTGAATGAAGAGAGCAGGGTTAAAACGACAAGAGATTAAGCAGTTTATTGATATTGCTAAGTAACAATTAATCGATGAAGATTACAAATAAGATATAAACAAACGAGCGTCCTGTGTATGGAGATCTGTCCAGGAAAATATCTAAGTCTGCAATCAAGGGCCAGATCAAATTATGCTGTTTGCATTAACCTGCTAATTTTTCAGGGAAACCCTTCATAAACCACATGTTTAAAACGGCACCCGGCACATGTGATACGCCCACTCTCCCCGGGGGACCGAGGCGGATCAAATTAAATTTGGGCTGGGCGGGGAGCAGGTACGAGGAGCCCGTGCCAACAGCTTGTGGCCCCGACGTGACACTTGACGCCCGGTGGACGATGACGGCACAAGTCAGGCACGCGCTCTTTTATAAAAGAAGACACACAAATGTAACCCGCGCCGCCACCGTGAGACACACTCTTGTGTTTTCTCAACCGACGGCGAAAGGGGACATTTGGTTTGTGTACATTGTGCTGGCGCAAGGAGACATTTCTCGGGGGTGACTTCACCAGTGCTGATCGGTTTATTTCAGCGTTAGGCCTCAAGCAGGGCCTCGGTCATTCCAGGAGTTGTAGTGCATCGAAAATTATCAAAATAAGGCGCTTTGGAAAGTGTCATTTGATGGCATCAGATGGCGGAAAAAGCGGCTTTACGCCAATAGAGCTGTCGACAAATACACCTTTTATATTTACTGTCGGGTGGAAGTAAAAATGGGGGTGAATAATCTTCAATCAAGTTAAATGCAGTTAAATTAAATCAAAAGCCTCACTCTGTGATTCTGTCTGACTTCTATTTCTTCAGAGTCTTTTCGTGGCCCGTCGTAAACCATTACCTACAGCTTGGCTGTGTCCAATGGGCTCTGCATTTTGACTGACCAATGGATGGGCCGCGTGTCATTCCCAAATGCTGAAAGTGTTCCTCAATTGACAAAAGTCGCAGATGGTGGAATTGCATTCAAATGCATTCAGAAAATGTCAGTGAATCAATGTCGAAGATGAGGTGTCTGAGTAATGTTGTTGATGGCTATGCTTTTATTGAATTGACGCTCATCTTAAAGGTCTCATATCATACTCCTTTCCAACAAGCCAATATAAGTCTCTGAGTTTCCGCAAAACATGTCTGAACTCTTTTGATGAAAATATCACACAGATTATCCATTCTAGCCATTCTAACATGCCAAAGCCTTCTGTTCGACGGGCTGTTTCTCTGTGTGTGTCGCTTTAAATGCAAATGAGCTGCGCCCCTGTGCACCACCCTGGAGCTGTTTCTGGCTTGAAGGGGGGCTCCCTATATCACCACATTAGTCATGGGGCTTTGTTGTTTCGCTCAATTAGGAAATAGATGAAATTCATGCATCTACAATAAAAGCACTGTTTTTATTGGTTTATGTTTATTGCTCAGTGGTCGCAGCCGACTGCAGAGATCACTCTGTTTGCGCAGTGCACCGCCAAGCATTTTTTTTTTTGAAAGGTAAAAAATACGGGAGATTTATAACAAAATATTTAGAGGGGAGCATAGCAGGAGAGAAGGGTATAATAAAAAAAACTGGATGGTTGACACAGGGTATGCCTCGAAAACAGCAAAAGGAAACACACAGCACAACTACTTTTTAAATAGTTAATAGTACTTGTCTGCAGTTTTGTCACGGCCAGTTGGTATTGATAATTCTTTCTTTCAAAAGATTTGTGCTGGTTTGTGCAGACGCGGAAAAAATGGCACACCTTCGCAAAGGCATTTCTCGAGCAGTGGGTGGGGATAGTCAGATGGGGGCAGTCTGATTCTAATGAGCCTCCACTTTACGTAGGAGGGAGAGGAAAATCTGAATGGCTAGTTGCATCCCACGTTTTCTGAAATGGGGAGCCCACAAAAACTGGCTGGGTTGTATTATTTTTCATTTTGTGCTAGTAGGCCCATCAGAGCCCCAAATGTACGTACACAAGCACTGAAACACTGTTTTTTAAAAACAATATGTCACCTTTAACTCTCTGTGGACTTAATTATATTTGCAGGTTTGTGTGTTCCTTCTTTCATGTGACGCATTATAAGAGTAAAAACACCAACTATGACGCATTGCTAAACCCTTAGAAGTTACAAATCAGTTGCATGAACGTGAGAAGCTATGACATGGCATTTTCCCCATGTTGACCAAAAGATTTTGATAACATAGCTTCCCCTGATTCCCCACAAGTGCTCATCTTTTCTCGTGATAGTGCTTCGTAATTACATTTTTAACCACTTCCTCTTTCTATCTATTCTATTCATATACATACATACATACATACATATTCATATACATACATATCTATATATATATCTATATATCTATATCTATATATATATATATATACACACATACATACATACATACATACATACATATATATATATATATATATATATATATATATATATATATATATATATATAAATAAAATATACTGTATGCTCCATATATATTTTAAAATATTGCTGTTAGCACTATGAGCTAGGCACACTCTCAGGTGCAAATGCCTTTCCTGCTGCAATAACTTTTAATGGCAATCCATAAGAGCCATGGCCCCACAGGTGACAGAATGTCATTCAAAATCGTAATGTTAATTTTCAACATCCAGGTTTACACTCAGTTTTCTCCCAAAGCGAGCTTTACACTGAATCCCACAAACGACAACAACTCCCAAGTCTCCTGAATGAATGTCTATGGAGTTGGATACAGCATTTCGGACAGCTCAGATACTGCGACGCAGAATATCCACAATCGGCCCAGGGGCCCACTCCGACCGGAAGCCACTGTTGACAAGTTAAGAGTTATTGAAACCGGGCTTAAAACTAAGTAAATAAGCTCTGCATATTAAATATGTGCCACTGGGGGAGAGGGTCAGATGGCCGGCTTGGTTTTTGGATTCAGTGTAAAGCCGGCTTAAGATGGACTCTTTCCTCTCTCGAAAGTGTGCCGTCTTCTGATCTATTGGCTTGTACCTCTGTCTCGGTCATTGTTGTCTCGATTGTCTGGATGTATTTTCATCCGAGGGCACAGGATGTCCATCCTTATTGACAGTTTACCGACCACAACTACCTACGCTGGCTCACTCACTTCATGCTCATGTACGACCTTTGCGTTCTCCTCGGGAAACGGCGGACCCCGCCACCAACAGTGGCCACAGCACAGCGAGGAGCGAACGCACACGTCCATGAATTAAACTTTAAGGGGGTGTGGTCGGGGTGGAGATCGCGTCGTACTAGGTAGTGGTCCTGCTAAACGCAAACCCCAGCAACTCCATCTTTTCCCTCTTACCTATATGGGTGTCCGTCTGCCCGTGTGGACCGGGCACCTGGACGCTGATCTGCCGGTCCGCCTGCGGGAGACACTTCAGGCAGAAGGAGTGCAGACACGGCAGAAGTTTGGGTTCGCACTCGCGGCTCTGGAGGTTCTGTTTACACACCGCGCACGTATCCAACAGATTGATGGGAGCGGGGACCGGCGTGGCTGCCGGCACCGTGGGAGGGGGGGACATTTCGGTGATAAGTCCTCCCCCAGAAGCGTCCCCAGAAGCCGGGGACTCGGCCGGGGCGGGCTCGGCGGCGGTACCGCCGGTCCCTGCGCTGTCGTCGTCTTCGCCTCCCGCGCCAGCTCCGCCGCTAGCTTCCCCTCCCTCGGTGGTGGGTGTCGGTGCCCGGGGGACGCTCTCCCCCGGGCACTCCGCGTTTTCGCCCTTCAAATTCGGTTCTATGACGATCACGCCGTTGTCTTCCTTCGTCTCCGAATCCTCGTTACCTTGCGCCGGCGGCGTCGTTTCTGAGCTAGCGGAGGCTTCCATATCCTCCTCGCCTTTGTTGTCCGCCATCTTCCTTCCTCTTTGAACCGCTCTGCGCGTCGTGCGTGCTGCGTAGCGCGTACCGCGTCCTCTGGGGGATACGTAACGATGACGTCATGACGTCGCGAAGCAGACGCGCTTGAGTGTTTTTTTGGGTTTTTTTTCCCCGCTGTTGTCAGGTTGGAAGTTTTAGCAAATATAACAAAAAAATCAAATAAAGGTCTCGAAAATGTGATCTAAGATTATTTTACTGCACTGTGTTTCCTTGTTTCTGTTTTGTATTTTTTGTATATTTTTTTGTAATTTCTATTTGTATATTTCACAATTGTATTAATATTTTATGTTTACTTCACTTATCTATTCTATTATTATTATTATCATTATTATTATTATTACCCATTTGTAGGTAAGCTTTGTACACGCTAATGGGCTGTGGTGAAATGCACCAAACCTCCCCACAACAAATTGCTCATAGATCTTTTGCTTTTGGTTGCTGGAATTAAATTTTCGATTGAAATGCAAGCTCGCAATAGCGATATGGCCTAGTCCATTTTCTGACACACTAAAACTACAAACACAAAGGCATGATTAATTTTCGAGACCTGCATTCTGATATTAGCATTTTTCTCCCAGTTATGGGCGCACAATTCGGATTAAAATGATTTCCCTTTTTACGCCTGGCATTAAAATGGGTCTTGGGTTATCCAATCACAAGTGGACGGCTCTAAGTACAGGTGTGAACCCACCCAAACCGCATTGAGACCCCATCAGACCACATTCGGAGGTGGTTTGGGCTGGGTGGTATGGCCACATTCTTTTCGCATGACTCTGTGTGCGAACGTGTCCTGGGCCACATTGAAGGACCGCCTGCTCAAATTAAAGTGCAAAACAACAATAAGAAGCCACAGTAACAGGCAAAATGGACTCTCGTGGATAGGGTACACAGGCAACACGCTGTTTGATTTCCATTTGGGCCGACGAGTCAGTACAATGGAAACCGGAAGATAGACCAAACGCGTAGTGTTTTGGATATTGCCCGTGCGCCAAGGTCTTCGCATTTGGTCTTTCAAAACGAAAATTCTGTACGTGTTTATTTGCATAAAGAGCGGGGAAGTAAGATCCAATCACAAGTGGCGACTGAGACGCATGTGGAGGAGCATGCTAATGCCAGATGTGAATAGACGTACTTAGAGCTGTCCACTTGTGATCGGATCACCCAAGATGCATATTAGTGCCAGATGTAAAGAGTGCCATTGCTATGGGAATTTACACGCAATTTGCATTTTAAGCATTAGAATGGATTTTCTCCCACACCTTGAAATTGTAAATTACTTACAAACCACTATGGGAAACTGAAAGAAGAAAGAACTTCTGTAAACATTACAAAGAAGTGGTGAGAGAAGGATCTGAATGACGAGAAAAGAGCAGTTAAATTAAAATAGAAATTGTTAAATGTACATATATTTATTGTATCAGTGCAGGTTTTTTCATATATAATCCTAATTTTGTGCAAAATTGTTGGCGTAAACGTTACAAAGAAGGCCGGAGGGAATGATCTGAATAACTACAAAAGAGCAGTAAAATTGTATTAGTGCAGGTTATTTAATATAGTCTTGATTTTGGGGAAATTGTCAGTCTAAAAATGACAAAGAAGGCCCGAGGCATTGACCGAGATGAAAGGTCAGAGGTCACGTGATAATGTCATTAACATCTTTTGATGTTATGTAAGGTAATGAAAGGTCATGTTTAATACACATCCAGACCCCACCTGCCAGACCAGAGGATTCACGTGTTTCCCGGGGGATCCATGTGATCCGAGGCCCCACCTTAGGGCGGGTGGCCTGCCGACACACAGAGGCGGGAATTTCCTGCATGGGTTTGTTTAAAAATCAGAGTTTAAAAGAGCAAAGAAAAGTTAGAGCGGGATTCAAGTTGAATTACACAGAGAGTGAAGTCAAATTCAATATTCAGGGGATGACGGACAAGGCGCTGATACCGAAATCTAAAGACCGGCATACGCCACCCGAGTGGCGTTTTCAGGGCCCCCTGAGACACAGAGGACGGAGGCGGAAACACACCGGTTTTATTGTAGAGAGTGGGCAAGGTGATGCAAGCCCGGAGCAGATGGACGACATGTCATCGCAAAGGCTTCTCTCCTGTGTGTGTGTGTGTGTGTGGGGGGAGGGGGGTTTAACCTTCGCTCGTTGATTACTCTAACGAGCCACAGGTGTACAGCCACACTGATCCTGAGCCCAATTACCCAGAGCCAAGGCAGGTGTGGCTGCTCAAACCACAGCACCCCGACACCGCAGCACCCTTTCCAGTCCCGGGTCCCAAACCTAAACCTGAATTGAAGTAACATTACCATTGGCCTCTTTATTTGATAAGGTGTAACGCTCACAAAGCCAGAAAGTGAGGAGGTTCTGGTAATCCGGGAGAAGGTTCCATCGCAGCCCTTCTGTAATCATTCACCTTCCCTGTCGCACATACCGACGGAACCTGCTACCAATCCCCACCCACACCTCCCCCCTCACCACCACCCACACCAGCCCGAGCACTGCTTCGGCTCATACGTACTCTGACGAGGCTCCAGAATGTTTTGCTTTGCCTCGAAAGCGTAAAGGGGCTTGGTTTTGACGCTCCTGAATGAGGTCATCTGCAGTCAACAAAAAATACAAATAAAATAAAAAAGTGTTTTGGATGTCGAGTCGTTTGCCCTGGCCGGACTCCAAGGAGTGACCAGAGGCTTTCATTTATGATTTGAAATGCTTTCCTGTTTGGGAGGGCCTGAGTCAGTTGAATGTGTGTGTCTGTGTCTGTGTGTGTGTGTATGTGTGTGTGTGTGTGTGTCACACACACACACACACACACACACACACACACACACACACACACACAAGTGAAGCATCAAAGACAAGACAGTGAGGACAGGACGTCGAGGACGAGAACCAAGTTTTCTCTTTCTCCTTATTGCATTTCTTATTACATTTCACTGCATATATGTATGGAAGTATGTATATGTATGTGACAAATAAAAAATCTTGAATCTCTTGAATCTTATTGAATAGTTGCAGCCTGGAGATCAAGAAGATCAACTTCATCCAAACGTGAGTGTTCATTTCAACATCCATTTTGGTCTTCAGGTCTTGAAGGTCGTTGCGTGCAAAATCTTTATTGGCAATAACATTAAAATGCTCTATACAGAAATACAGATAGAGAATGAGACTCGGTATTCTTTTAACTTTTTCTTTATAACTAGGATTCAAGTGTAAAGTTTTTAACCATAAAAAATAATCTTCATCTTGGAATGTCTGAGCTGTAAATAATCAAAGATGCCAGAGCCATGTAGGGCAGTTGTATCCCAAAAGACTAGCATTTGCTTTGTTGTCATTGGCTCTTTCTTTCAAATATATGCCTAAGAAATAAATACAGTTTTATTCTCAGTTTCAACGTTTCTATGGGTTCTCCAAGCTCTCAGAGTGCCTGCAGTTCTCTCACACAAAACAAAAAAACAATATCGTATGATGACCGTTATTTGTCTATTTGGTTTTCAAGGCTCTGATGGGACTGCTTTGCCCTTGAGCAGGCTTGGTTTTAAAAGATCAGGCTTCATTATTGAGTTAACAACACCTGCCTCCTGTGTGTTGCAAAAGTAATGTAGCCGCTTTGTTGAAAACGGCCTTGAAGAGATATGAATGTTCCAGGCTATTTGGTTCTTAGGGAGACTCAGCCTTATCCACCACAGCGTGCAGCATTTCAACAACTAGATCATTCTTTAAGCACGCCTTTATTCTCAGCCTATATACGTATATTTCTGCTAATGCCACAAACTCTTTGTACTTCTCCTGTGCACTTTGTTCTGATCACTTGGACCGAGTACCCAGCTGGTATCAAATTTATTTATAACTTCAGTGTAGTTGTTTTTGGATCAGACCCACTCCTGGGAAGACGGGAGCATGATACAGAACCGCAATGACAGTGCTGTAATTGTGCATGTGTACTTTTCTGAGGCGTGGAAATGCAAATATAGTTCTGAGGTACCATTGAGCCATGAACCTGGAAATTAATGTACCATGAGCAGCCATTTGGGTCAGAATCTCCCACAGCTCAATCACGCAGGCCCGTACTGGTAATCTGGCTGTGGTGAGGAGGTGGTGTGGTTTGAGCAGCCACACCTGTTTTGGGTGTAGATAATTGGGTCCCGGATCAGTGTGGCTGTACACCTGTTTCCCCCATCCCCACAAGCGCACACGGGAAGATCCTCTGTCATGACAATGTTCCATCTGCTCCTGGCTCGTTCATCCTTGCCACTCTCTACAATAGACTGCCCGTGTCTCAGTGTTGGAGGGCCCTGGAAACGCCACTTGGGTGGAGTGTGCCAGGCGGATCTGCCACACTGGCATACCGGGTATTCTTCCAGTGGGCTGACGCACCTTGGGGCCGAATGGTCAATATAATGAAATGTATATTTTTTATTATTAAAAAAATCTCCAATGACTAGCCCATAAAGCAGGGACAGTGGCCCACTGGTTCATTTTCTTTACTGATACTGGGCTAGCCCGATCCCATCTCTTACTAGGCCCATGGCCCCCACCACTCCCCCACTGTCCTCACACAGATGCGGCCGCTCAGTCAGAGCAAATAATCAGTGGATGGAAGATGGATAAATAAATGTGCAAGAAGAATAAATAAAAAAATCTAGAGGCGGATCCCACAAAATGTCCAAAAATAACGTGTTTGCTGCAGGGGCTGTAGCTTCAACCACCACAGTACCTGACTCTGTGCAGCAACAGGTGGAAGATGGAGGAGAGTAACAGTCGGCGTGTGACAGGGAAGCGTTTGGGTTGTGTTACAACCCTGGTTTTAGGAATGAAGAACGAGAGTTCTTACTATGCCTTAAGCTGTCTCCAGGCTGCAACACTAAACAAAGCTGAAAGCTCCTTTAAACCAATCAAGTCTCAACTTTGTCCTGACAGGCTGTGATTGGGTCACTAAGGCACCAATCATAAGGCCCGCCCCCAAGTATAAGTATACTTTTTCACTGCCTGTCATACTTCCACTGACATATCATTCAGCTTTTAAACGAGCTGCTCAGTGAGGCCACAGATAAGAACTCTTCTTCTTCATTCGTAAAACCCGGTTTGTAGCACAACCTAAACTTTTCACTTAATTTCAACCTCAATTTCTTACCATGGCCACAAGGTCAGAACTGATGTGTCCAATGCAAGCCCCCAAAAGGCGAGGCAGGGAATTCAGGTTCCGGGTAATCCTTTCCAAGGACCAACAGGCAGATGTGAACTCAAACCGTATTACCAGCGTATAGGAACCCATTCATAGGGTGCAGAGGTAAATCATGTTACCACCCCGCCAGACCCACCTCAACAATCCTGGGTGGGGATTCCGCATTCAGCTGGGCTTGTATCACCTGACCGTTACCACTCGCAACCCCATAGGGTAACTCTGTACGCAGGCAGGCACCTGGCAGCTGTCAAAACAGCCTGCGCCAGTGCTGTCGAGACTGGAGAATCTGGTGAACGTGTGTCGGGTAGCCCAGGAAGCAGCACCACACACCTCCTCGACCGAAACCCCTCATAACAACGGCCACGGGGTAGCCACACCCCCAGTGGAATGTGCTTTAAGACCCTCTCGGGGTTCCTGACCCACGGTGGAGTAGGCCAATGAGATCGCCCTCCTCTGAGCCAAAGGGAGGAGGAGACAACGAATAGAGATCAATCATGGCCGATTTGAATCCCGCTTTTATGTTCTTGGGCTGGAAAGCCGGATTGGGTTGCAAGGCAACCCTCCCTCTGTCCGTGGAGAACACCAAGCAGTGGACTGGTGGACAGACAGTGCGACCAGGTTTCGCACACGTTTTGCAGAGACAAGTGCCAGAACCAGTGGTGATATCAATGACAAAAACTTTAATTACACCCCCTAGAGAGGTTTGAATGAGGGTCCCGTTAAAGCATTCAGCACCAAAACCAGATGCCATTTCGGAGTCAGCGACCGCACGCGCGGATGCCAAAATGTGACGGTCCGGTGGCTTGCCATCCATTTCATTTGGAGAGGCAGATATAGCAACCAGGTACAACTTGAGGGTGGAAGGCCCCAAGCCTCTTACATGCAGGCCTTGGAGGAAACTGAGTGTGACCCCAATATAACAGTGTAATGGGTCATCTCTATGCGGCACACACCAGCGCTCAAAAGCTAGCTGGATGGGTAAAGCGCCCTCGTTGAAGGGGCTCTGGCACTCTGAATTATTTACACCACCTCAATTGGTAAACCTTCATTTTATAGCCGGTCCCACTCAGGGGCCAGGCGACCAGTTTCCATGTGAAGGGGCAGGATGGAAGATTTCCCCTGCCGCCTGCGTCAGGAGGTCTGACCGATGCTGGAGCACCCATGGCGTAGCCACCATAAGGGACCTCAGGTCCGTGAACCAAGTTCTGTGTCGGCCACCAAGGGGCCACCAGAACCAGTTCCACCCTGTCCTCTGTCAACTTGTCCTGCACCTGCTGCAAAAGCAGGAGGCGAGGGAATGCATACAGACGAGCCCCACGCCAACGGTCAGCCAGGGCGTCATGACCCAATGGGGGGTCATCGTTCAGAATGAAGTACTATAGAGCAGTGGTCCTCAATCTTTTTTCAAATGTATGTACTGTTTGTGCTTTGTATGTGGGTTTTTTTTAAACATTATATATAACCAATATTTTTAACACATTTTTCTTATTTTCGGAGTTCCCCCAGCACTTCACACATCCCCCGGATGTGTGAAGTGCTGGGGGAACTCTGGATGTGTGAAGTGTAACAGGGCCAACCTGACTGCCTCCAACTCCAACACATTGATGTCTCGTGTCTTGTGGGGCACCCAGTGCCCACTGACCATCGCAAACAGCGTCCCAGCCGTACAGGGATGGATCGTTTTTTATCACCACACGTATGCACCGCCCTTTCATGAGGTTGCCGGGGTTTAGCCAAAACCTCGACACTCCTGTGTAATGGTTAGTAATTGGGAGCGGTCCCTGAATGGACGCACCCACTGTTATATAAACAAGCGTCGCAGGGGTCTCATCCTAACTAGATCCAGTGGAACAAGTGCAACAGTTTGCCTAGGGCGGCAAAATGGCTGGAGCCGACCCCGCCCAAGTACACAGATCTCTGGGCTGGAACCAGAGCGCTCTTTTTCCAATTCACCAGAAAACCCCGGGAGATCGTCTAGATATGACAGAACCTTTATTCCCTGTGTGCGCAGAGCTGATGCAGATGCCCAGAGTGGGCAAAATATTGAACCCTTTTATTGTGCCTTTCCTTTTTTTTTTTGTTTGGCACCTGCCCCTCTTAATCTCTGCACGGAGCTTCAACACCTGTAGCTCTAATGTGCTGAAATGTTTGTCTATTTATATATTAGCCTGCAGGAAAGAGGAAGCATTTTCATTTTCAACAACAGGCAACAAAGTTGTCCTGTTCATTTTCAGCCAGGAATGGCGGTAACTCTTACGGTAACTTTTTCTTTACACATTATAGCATCGTTTAGCACTGACAGAGCTCTTGAAGCAGGGAATATCAGTTTGTAAGAGCTAAAAGTTAGTTTTTTTGGTGCACTTTAAAGCCATAAAAGGTTTGGATTTGTTTGAAATAATTAGATATAATTATTATAATTTATATTTATATTTATATTTAATTAATTATAATTAGAGCGAAACAGGCTTGTATTGAGTTATGGCGCAATAATAACAATTAAAAGAGCAAAATGTCTGTCTAGCAGTCCTATATAACCAAAATCAATACCCCCAAAAAAGTTGCTCAGCGTACCTTTAATATCTCAACCAATTAATTGTCATCATCTCTCTTTCCTTTTAGGTTGGTGAGTCACAGAGACAGGGGGGAAGGGGCTGTAGACTACCCCACCCGTCCCGAGCCTGCTGCGATGCAGGTGCTTTTAAATCACCCCCTCAAATAAGACCCTAAGAACCCCCTCTCGCTCCTTTGAAGTTCCCCTCGTTTGAGGATGAGATCTGCGCTGCGCGCTGTTGTCGAGGGTGTTCGGAGGGCCGTGCAGCCTCCTCCACTCAGTAAGTATACAACACGTGCGACTTTCTCTCCACATTGTTCCAGGTGGAAGATGCCGGTACTGAGATCATTCAACCCAATCTACCATTCTCCCCTTTCTCTCTCCGTCTCCCCCTCTCGCTCTTTTAAAGGTTGCCCTGTTTGAGGATGAGATCTGCGCTGTCCATTGCTGCTGGAGTCCACAGGCAACATTTCGACATACTTGTACAGTGTACTTCATACATACTTGTATACGTCCATTTTGTTAAATAACTTGAAGTGATACGTCAGCGTCTAGCGGGGTTTTGTCTTTGACAATTACTTGCACTTCTAGTTGATCTGGAGGTTGTGCACTCCACCGCCGATCACCAGGGAGTCAGTCAAGAGCGAGTGAGCGCACCGGTCCACCCGAACTGTCTGGTCAATGTCCACGGCACTCACTACTCAGCTTTGTGGTGGTTTCTGGGGAATGAGTACAGTAGGTACACCTATTTAAAGGGACCGCAAGGATGGTGTACTGGTGGGTGGTGTCTGACCGATTCTGGTTGGGCCGCCTGGGCCAACTTTTGGTCCTAGTCCAGCCCTGCACACTGGCATGCACGACACAAAAGAACAGAAAGCAGGATTTTGTAAAATATCATAATGTAAGCGACAGGGTGCTTCTGGCATTTGGACTCACATGAAACCAATCCTCAGAGACGTTTGTTTACATTTTCCAAAAGTTGATACCATTCACTTTTGGTCAGATGCCTCCAGTAAAGTTAAATATAAGAATCGACTGCTCTGACGAGCAACAGGCGTACAGCCACCCTGGTCCCGAGCCCAAATACCGAGACCCAAGACAGGTGTGGCTGCTCAAACGCGCTAAAAACGCGCGGTTATTTGGAGCTTGGTTATTTCAGTCTGCCATCTTGTGGAGGAGAAGTGTAAAAGTATTGCATTCATGGCAAGGCCTGTACTTTGGATTTCAAATTTATTTTCATTTTTTATTTTTTTATCTTAGACTTGAGTTCTGAACACCTCGGGCTCATTCGACCATCCAGATGATGTTATGATTCAGCTAAATGGAAATTTAACTGTTGAGGATTTTTAATTTTAATTTTTTGTAGGTTCTCCTGTGTACAAACATTTTGAACCCAACTAAAGGACCGTAACGCTCCGGCTCGGATCAGGACAGTGGATTGCGTAATGGAGAGGGAGCGTTCCGTCCACTGTGTGTCGCCAAACATGACAAATTATTATTATTTTAAAAGTAACAGGACTTGCCGTATTGGAGTAGTGAGTCTTCCGCAGCAGCTTACTTAAGACTAAAATAGAATTTACAGCAAAGCTTCAGTCATATGATTGGTAACTTTAGAACTTTCGGGCCATCGACCGGTTCATGGTACATTTAGATGGATCCAGGGGTCCTCGTATCCATGAAGTCGCATCCTTAACATTAAAACCGGTTTTCTATTTGTATGAGTGAATTGCTACACCCTTACCCCCAACCCAATCAGGAAGATTTTATGTACTTGACCTTTGACCTCTGCACCCATTTAAAAAAAAATAAAAATAAAAATAAAAAAAAGAGAGAGACAACTCGTTGGCTCATTGTCCCAGGAACTCACCAACGGGCGGATCGTATTTGCCGGATCTGCCGATGTAAATGACAGAGTCTGTGTCTGTAACAATACGTAAATCTATGTCATCACATAAGCATATATGCACACACATAATGAACACAACCTCATACAGCCCCAGTCACATATCTTTGTTTCAGCACACAGGGTTAATTCTCACACACACACACGCACACACACACACACACACACACACACACACACACACACAGAAGTAGGTGCTTGCGGTCAGCCTTGGACTCCTGCCAAATACTGTATATTAGCTACGATACTGTATTATTGTATGACTATATAATCAAACACAGTTGTGTACACTCTTTGACGCACATACTCTGCATGTTGTGTGCACAAGAGAACTTCCGTTGAAACCAGTTAAAACCAGTTGCAGTCGCCCCGTCGTCCCTTACATGGTGGAAACTCCTTCCTATGTCACAACGCGAACCATGACCATATCAACCTGTCTGTCCTGAATCCACATCTCTGGTCCGACCCTTGTACAAGCTAAAACCACCGACTGACAAACTGCAGATTAAAGGCAGCCTTTCATTTCTGGAACCTGTCGCGGTAGCGTAGGCGCTCCCCTTGTTTGAGGTACTCGACTGAGATCGAACCATCAACCGACCCCACGCCGTAGTCCGAACGCGCCATAAACATTTGTCGGGCCTCGAGTTACAAACTAGTCACCACAAACATGGGGGGCGTGAAGCCAATGAGAGGAAATAAAAATAAAATACAATTCTGAAAGACGTTTAATATATTTTTACAATACTGAATAATGAAGACGTCGGGCACCCCCAGATTTATTTATTTATTTATTTATTTACTTTTTATATTTTCACAGAAATAACGTTTTTCCAAGTCCAGCACATGGCAAATAATCCACAGGTCATCCTCACCAATGGCCAGCTCGATTGAGAGAAAGGTCTTTTTTTTTTTTTTTTTTTTTTTTTTTAAATGAGCAGGGCATGAGGCCTCCTTGAAGCAGTTGACGTGTGTTCACACAATCCGTGGTTGTTGCACCGGATCAGTACGAAGTCACGTGGCTTGACGACCCCGAGCTGAATCACATGGACCCTTGAGGGGGTGTGGACGGGGTGGGCGGGGGTCTGGAGACCCTTCAAAGGGTAACGGTTGATGACCCTTATCACTTGACCTTTGGCCCTTTCATCTCGGCCAAAGACATCAATCAAAGTCTGACACCGGGGCCGTTATTCTCTCTGGGGGGGTTGGGGGGCGCCGCCTTTCGCTACAAAGACGAGCGGGCAAGAGGTGAAAGGCACCCACGGTGAATCTGATAACCCGGCGTCGGCGGTTGCGTTCGGTGAACCGTCGGATGGAAAAAATATCCCCACCACCTCAAGCGAACAAAACGTAATCTGAGGATCAGAACCGGCGACAAGCCAGTTCTCCCGTTTTCCATATTTTTGTGACGCAAAACTCAAGACAGCCGCCAGGGGGAGGGTTCCAACTGTCGAGAGGGAGGACGCACTTGGTGTGAGGATAAGGCTATAATTTGAATGTTGGTGAACAACCCTCCCAATGATAAGTCTTTCTTTCAAAAATAAAAAACTCAAAATGCACTGTTCCAAATTATTATGCACAACAGAGTTTCAAAACACTTCATAGGTTGTAACGAACTGAAAGTGGTCATTTGTTGAATGTGCAGCATTAGGAGGCCATATTTACTGAAATCAAAAGCTATTTCAGTCAAAAACACTTTCCATGTGAACATAGGAGCCTTCTTTGATATCACCTTCACAATTCTTGCCTCCATTGAACTTGTGAGTTTTTGGAGTTTCTGCTTGAATTTCTTTGCAGGATGTCAGAACAGCCTCCCAGAGCTGCTGTTTGATGAAAACTGCCTCCACCCTCTTGGATCTTTTGCTTGAGGATGCTCCAACGGTTCTCAATAGGGTTGAGGTCAGGGGAGGATGGGGGCCAAACCATGAGTTTCTCTCCTTTTAACGCCATAGCAGCCAATGACACAGAGGTATTCTTTGCAGCATGAGATGGTGCATTGTCAGGCATGAAGATGATTTTGCTACGGACAGCCCGGTTCTTCTTTTTTTACCATGGAAGAAAGTGCTCAGTCACAAACTCTATATACTTTGCCGAGGTCATTTTCACACCTTCAGGGGCCCTAAAGGGGCCTACCAGCGCTCTCCCCATGATTCCAGCCCAAAACATGACTCCGCCACCTCCTTGCTGACGTGGCAACCTTGTTGGGACATGGTGGCCATCCACCAACCATCCACTACTCCATCCATCTGCACCATCCAGGGTTGCACGGCACTCATCAGTAAACAAGACTGTTTGAAAATGAGTCTTCATGTATTTCTGGGCCCCCTGCAACCGTTTCTGCTTGTGAGCATTGCTTAGGGGGGGCCCAATAGTAGGTTTATGCACAACTGCAAGCCTCTGGAGGATCCTACACCTTGAGGTTGGTGGGACTCCAGAGGCACCAGCAGCTTCAAATACCTGTTTGCTGCTTTGTAACAGCATTTTAGCAGCTGCTCTTTTAAATCGGATGAATTTGTCTGGCAGAAAGCTTCCTCATTCTGCCTTTATCTGCACCAACCCGTCTGTGCTCTGAATCAGCCACAAATCTCTTCACAGTACGATAATCACACTTAAGTTTTCGTGAAATATCTAATGTTTTCATACTTTGTCCAAGGCGTTGCACTATTTGAGGCTTTTCGGCAGCAGATCCTTTTCTTTCCCGTGCTGCTTGAAACCTGTGGCTGCTTAATAATGTGGAACGTCCTTAAGTAGTTTTCCTTGAATCGGGCTCACCTGGCAAACTAATTATCACAGGTGTATGAGATTGATTTCAGTGATTCAAAGAGCCCTGAGACACAATACCATCCATGAGTTTAATTGAAAACCAAAAAATTGAATGTTTAGGACCCTTAAATCCAATACACATAACCTGGAACGCGGTGTTGTTTCTAGTAGAGGAGGAAGTGGAAGCCAGGTTCTCAGAGGAAGTTCGTTTTTTTCCATGAAGACACTTCCCCTCTTCGTGTGCATTTCTTTTGCCATTTTAACCAGGATAATTATTTACAAAAGCCTGAATACTCAACAGACAGCTGCACAGTTTGACACATCTCGGTCATCTGAATATTGACCCGCGCCGCAGTATGTCAAATATTGTTCTGGAGTAAAATTCCAAGGTAACGGGGGGGGGGGGGGGACACAAAGGAAGGACACAAAATGCACAAAAATAGAAAAATTCAAAAAACATTTTATTAAAACAGAAGAAAAAAAAAAGCTAAATTTACAAATGTGTCTGTGAAAAGGCCTAGGGGGTTTGGTAAACAAAGAGAGAAAACAAAACAGCATTGGGTCACTCCCCCTGAATGTTTACGGTCAACCAGCGGCATATCCCTGGAGTAAGATGCTGCCTCTCAAGTTGTACAATTTCAGACAGTCGTACGTAAATCGTTCCTCTTATAAACCGTGACACAGTCGGCTTTCCCACCAAAGTCAATCCCTCAATGAATACCTCTGTTAGCCCATCGATGCAAACTGACCAACCCCCACTTGAGAGACCTGGATAACCCTTACGGGCGAGGTAACCCGCGGGTCTGATTGGCGGGACGTAATCTGGGCTTAAGAGTCGGTCGGTTTATTTGAGATGAGACTAGAACCGCCTGGGAGGGACGGCCGTCCCAACAAGCAGAGGCCCGGGAGCGCCACCCTCTCGCCCTGCGGCATCTAGAAGTCCTGGCGGATGTTCTCCTTGTTCTCGTCGCCCTGCTGGTGCCTCATCTGGCCCACCTCGTTCTCCAGCTGCACGATGGCGCGCTCGATCTCGTAGTTCTTGCTGACCAGGGACACCCAGCTGTCGGGGAGAGAGATTCAAACGTGCAGGATTCGGCAGAGGCTGCGTTTCCTAATCCTTGCCGGGCACAGGGACACGCGGCGACCCAAGCGAGAAATGGCATTTTCAATTTCGCCGCTCCGCCGTCAGAATGGCTTTGAGTGCAAATCAGGATGTCCAAAAACTGAATGAAATATTATTGAAAATCAAATTGCAATATTTGTGTCTAGTTTTGTTTTTTTTAATCATTAAACAAAGTCCCTTTGGTTCCATCTTGTGCTCTGGTTTGTTTGGCCTTGATTTAAAAACACCGCACTTTTCTTTTCCCGAGCGGCCTTAAACTAAAATAAAATCAAAATAGGTATCTAAAAAATGACAAATTGAATTAAAATAAGGGGGAAAAAAACTAAAAAACTGTTGAAACCAAAGTGAAAATAAAACAAAACCCTCAGCTCCTATAGAAAGTAAAACTAATTGGGAAAACAAGTAACAAAAATAACCTTGCATTGCAAAAAACCTCAATTCAATTGAGGAATAAATACAATGTTATTTATTGATAAAAAATATATTATATTTTTTTAATCATTTTATTTTATGCCATTATATTAAGTTGGTTGCGTTAATGAATTCAGTGTAAAACCTACTTTGACTCCAGTTCTCGCAGTTTGGCACCTCCTGCCAGCTGGTCGTTCTTGCGTTGCCAGTTTAGGTCCTGAATCTGCTTCCTTCACGCAAACAAAAACAAAGGTTTCATTAGCGGTACGCGGTTCACTGCAGGAGAAAAAAGGGCCAAAAACTCCAATTCTACCACCATTAGGTACACCATGACTTTGAAAATGGAGAAAACCCATGAGCTTTCTCCAATTTGAAAAAGGGAAAATTAAATCAGAATAATCTCGAATTACACAAAATTGACATGAAACCACACACACACTGGATGTGTAGGAATTCCTCACCTGAATTTTTGAAGTTCCTTTTGAGCCATCTCAATCATAAAGGCCAAGTTACTGTGGAAATAAAAAAAAAAAAAAGAGAGAGAGCGTGAAACCATAGATAATGAACCACAAGTTGGCAGCTTGGGTTTTTTTGAGATCCACAGCGCAGTCGGAATCGGCCGGCAGGCGGCAGCAACCGCATGCTCCGCCGCTGGCACTCACTCGTTGTAGAACTTCCAGGCGTTGGTGCCGTATTGCGACATGAGCTCCAGATTTTCGATGCGAACGGCCTGGTGCTCCAGCTGGGCCATGGAGTTGTTGACGCACTCCTGCCACGCTGTGATGTCATTCTTCTGTCCCGAGGAGGGCGCCGGCAGCTCATATCTGCACAGGGAAAGGGTGAGATGAAATCACCGCTGGCGGGGGCCGCCGAGGCCGACCGGCCCCGTGCCCCGCCCGTCACTCTCCCAGCACTGGAACACCAACTCAGCACAGCCCGTTCCAAACCGAATGGAAGGGACGGGTGGGGGTGTAAGCTAGTTGGGCGGAGGCGGGGTGGGCGGCTGCTGCCTTGGATTGCGTGTGACTCATGAATGTTCTGCAGTTTTAATGCCATTCACACTAACTGAGTACACATTGTGGCGCCAGACTGCGACCATTTTTGGAGACAGCACTACTTCATTTTATAACTAGGTGAGCCAGCGCGACTTGCGAATATGACGACCATTTTTTATTTTATTTAAAAATATATATAAATATTTATTTATTAATCCCCCCCCCCCTTAAATCATCATGATAAACGAGACTAGGAGTGAGTGAGGATTGGTGTGTGTGTGTGTTGTGTGTTAGGCTTTGCACGATCACGTGTAAAATTTCAATCGTCTAACCGCTGCCCCCAGACACTGCCTCCGGGTAGCAAGGAACCCAGATCGGGGATTTTTTTCTTCCCTCTGCTGTTTATCCTTTGTTCTGAGATTTCAGAAAATGGCCCTATATATATATATATATTTTTTTTTTTTTTAAAGCGCCTAATTAATCAACTGTTTTAACCAAACCTCCGCGCTGCCCCCCAGTGAGACCCGGTGCTCCGCCTCGGGCCACGGTGCACAGCATGTGCCGGATGGAGCATCTCCCAGAACTGTTTTGTTTTTTAACCTTTTTTTTTTTTGTTTTTAATTTAATGAGCATAAAGCTGCCCCTGCACCTGCTCAACTGGCGGAAAAAAAAAAATAGAGCGCAAGGACAAAGCTCATTCACTTGTGCTTACAAAGATGGTGTAAGTGGTCGTATGCCCACAACATTTTTATAAAAAATACATTTCTGACAAAACACTGCATTTTTAACAAATGTTAATTTTCAGATTCAAACGTCTTGATTTACAATTTCAATAGCATTCAAATATCAAACCGTCGTTTGGCTACGTATGTGTGTGTCTGTGAGTGAGTGAGTGAGATGGAGAGCTGAGGCTCTCACCATGGTTGTTAATAACAGTAATGCACTGAGCATATAATATGTGCTCAGTACATTACTGTTATTACATAATACTGTTATTACATAATACATATAATACATACAAGGTACATTACATAATATATTATGTTGACATTTGTTCATTTATTATTTGGTGTCTGTTTAATTATGTTTAATTTACTTAATAATTTTTTGTTAAAGCACTTTAGGACATTTTTCTTTAAAATTAAACAGCAATTCAACAATTAAACAGCTAATAATAGGTGATTGACACCTTTCCCATTGCCAGGAGAAATGCCACCCTTTTCTTTTTGGTGAGTAACGCCAGAAAAGGGCCGTTTCATGGTTCCAGTGTGAAAAAAACCCCCAAAAAACAGTAGAGGAGAAATCCACTTAAACAAATAACGTCTTAAAACTGTAAAACCCGTCGAGAAGAAAAACGGCTCATCACCCAGCCTCGAGAGTATAGAGAACGGCGCGCACCGCATCCTACGTGAAAGGCCCTTTACGCAGAGTCTGCTCTCGGGTATGGAAAGTTGCCAAAATTATTCCTAGACATAAGAACAGTATCAATATACTTACAATTTTATGAAAAATTATGGCAAATAACGATTTACCAAATTTAGAATTATGTCTGTGTTAACAGGACATAATTCTGAATTTCAACACAATTATTAAGAGGCACGTTCCACATGTTCTGCTCTTACACACATGACAGGTGAATGGCCATGAGCTGCATCATCAAATACCTCCCTAGTATGAATGTATTTAATTTTATTGTTGTTTTTTTTTATTGGTGTGTTGTTAATATGCATTAGTTTGTACTGTTCCTATGTGGATCCCAGGAAGAATTGATAGCAACTGATGGCTATCTGCATAATCATGGCTAAAATTGAGATGAAGTTGTAAAATGCCCCGGTGCCGGTGTTTTTACCTCTTCATACTGAGGAGCTCCAGCGGCTGCCGTGCTGCCAGCCTCTCAAATTCATTCCTCATGATTTCCGTCTTTAAAAAAAAGAAGATAAGAACATTGAGTTGACAACACAATGTCAAATGAGAGATAAACAGAGGCATAGAAGTCGGTAGTTGAGAGCCACTGCTTTAGATGATGGCGCCGGCTTTCCTCACCTCAAAAGTAGAGAAGTCCGGCGTGGGGAGATAACTCAGGTAGTTCTTGGTGGGTCTGTACCTCCTGGTTTCCTCCTCCACCAATGCTGCGGCCTACATCAAAAAAATACTTAAGTACCTTGATGGGCAGGTCAAAAGGTGAACCCCCCCCCCCCCCCCGAATATCACCTTGGATTATAAAATGTTTTCTGCACATGGAAAATATAATACCGCATAAATCTGGATTATAACTTGCATACGGACACTTAGAATACCACTTGGATTATTGACATGGACTGTTTTTAAGAGACTTACAATACCATCTTAACCTGAATTATACTTTCTCTGGACATTATACTACTTCACACAGGATTATTTGTTGACCATGGGCATTTATAAGACTGTTTGGACTATAATTCTGCATTACACGACACTATATTATTAACATATCATTAGCGGATTTGATACAATGACTGTACATAGGAGCGCCGTTGACTGGTTGTTTCGTAAACAGGGAAGATGGCTGCCGCCGACGTGAAACGGTCTGTTGAATGTGCTATCGCGACAGTATTAAATCAACTGGACGGTATATTTTCTCTGAAAAGCTTTTGCTTAAAAGTTGCTAGGTAAAAGTTGAATCTGCAAACTGGCCCTGCTGGTCGTCATAATTCCGTCGTTTAGTGTCACGCATAACGGCAATAACGCATTCACACATTCCACAGCTCTGATTGGTTGACTGCGTCCAGACACATATTGGTCTGCGCCCATTGGTAACACCCCTTGGAAATACAAAATGAACTGAGGTTCCACACTTATACGAATTGTTCTGGCGACATCAGGCTGCCACTTGCCCACATTGGGCTCACGACTACTAGTTACCATAGTGCTACACAGTCCTTCATGTCAACTCTGGATAGGTGTGTACATACTGTATGTTCCTTGTGTTTTAATTGTATTTTTTTATCTCTAAAAAAAACGACTGAACGAACCCTATGCCCGCTTGTAACCCCATAGCTGCTCCACTAACAGCGAGGACACTGTTTACTAACAGCCTTGTGACCGGAGGGGAAGTTGCCTTTCACTTTAGCACCCGACAGAGAGTTGTGACAGGAAACCACCGCTGCAATAACAGCCTGAGTGTGACTGAGGTGGTAAAAACCCACGTCTTATTCCAGGTAAGATGTTTAAGGTGCCCCGGGATAGAACTCCTTTCTGGATATCGGAGGATGATCCGTTTGGGTGTTATAGAGTCACTAAACAAAGCCTTGCTCAACTATCAGTTGGTGGTTGAAAGTCAAAGCCAAAAAACACAAGAAATAGCGGCCTCCAATAGGGATGCCACAGTGAGGAATTTGTCCCACAAGTTAATAAACTCATGACAACCACGGTGTTACACAGGACATTTCACAACGGGGGAGCGCGTGGAGTGTCCCTGCTATGCACAGGCGCTAACTACAGATGGAGGGAGACAGGTCCCGATCTCGACCTGATCTAAGGTCTCCTATAGCCTTCTCTTCTCCCGTGATAAGTCAAATTGCGACTCCGCAGACTGTGCTGCGACTTTGCTGTACGCGCACGAAGCAGACATTCATTTTCAGTTTTGTAGCATCCGAATAAGTATTGATAACACACTGAGTATTTAACAAATTACACTATTTGATTAACGTCGGCACTGATACGCAGAAATTAACGAAATGGGTTTTATTACTATAAAAAAACAAAAAAGCTAAACAAAGGTGGGGGCAGTGGGCAAGGAATGTAATCGGTGTATGCCCAAACACCGACAACTGCGGCAACCCTAGTCCACAATTATCTTAAATATTTAATTAGTGACAATTTTGGCCATTGAGTATTCATCATATTCTAAAAGTTGAATGATTGAATTTGGTTTGGTTGATTGTAGTACATGTACTCTAAAGGCTCACAATAGGTTGTTTTGGTTGTCCGTAGTGCCCATAATAAGCACACAGGGCACCCAACCCGAGACATAATGGTGCACCATACACGTAAGATAAGATAAAACTGTGGTTGTCAGAGGTGTCTGAGGTGTGACAGCAGCAAAAAAAAAAAACCCAAAAAAAAAAAACAGTGCAAGTACGGAAAGGGGTAAGTAAAATGGAGATAAAATTATATATAAAATAAAGGTAACATAAATACACATCTATTCAAACTTAACATGGAGTAGCACTGTTCTAACTAGTAGTAGTGAGCCCAATGTGGGCAGTTGGCAGTTTCGTTAAAGCCTCTTTCCCCCTTGCACTGGAAGCCATTAATCCAATGTTCCGCATTGGCGTCGTGTGGGAAAAGGAGCTGGCGTCGATGGTCCCGTCCCTACAGAGACAGGCCTTCATATTCTTAAATTGTATTATTCTTCTTCTTAAAAATTGCCGCTCTGACCCGAGCCGTGTCTTTTACAGTTGCCGTGCGGTGCGACCCCAGAGTGGTTATCTGAGTTACCGTATCCTTTCTGTCAGCTCCAACCAGTGTCCATTCTCCATTGACCTCTCTCATCAACAAGGCGTTTCTGTCCGCAGAACTGACGCTTTTTGTCCCCCCCCTCCCGCACCATTCTGAGTAAATTCTATGGCTGGGTGTTGGTACTCAATACCTTTAAGTATGGACCAAAATACCCAATACCAAGTAGTGTTGAAACTTCTCCAGTCAGACAATACCTGCACTCAATCCTTTTTGTAGCCAGATCTAAAAAAAAAAAAAAAGACAATTACTAATTGTATGGTTGTGCTCGCAGCCAATCGCAGCAAGACTTCTTCGATTTATTGCGACGTGTGGTTGACGTGGCTTTCTATGGCAGCAGCAGCTGCAACAGTCTGTTAAAGGAAATGTTCACAATTTTTAAAGCCTGTCTTAAAACAACAGTCAGGTGTCCATATGAACAGTGAAAGAGGTTTTCCATGTGTAATCATTCCTAGACTGTATTGTGATTAAGGGCTACGCAAATGAACGTGATTGGTATCTGTACCGTTATCCTCGTTTCTTAGACAGCGTCCGGTCCTAGTGAACTCAAGAGACTGCTGTGTGTGTGATCCCAGGGGGTGAGCGGTTACAGAGGTACTCAAACCAGCCCGCCTGGCACCAACAACCACGCCACAGTGGAAAACACCGAGATGCCATTCTGATGGTTGCCGTGAACTCTACCCGAAGCTGCTGAGCCCTTTCTGCCCCGCGGTGGGCTGATTAGATAACAACATGGATTAGCAGGTGTGACCTGTACAGGCGTATACAGGTGTTCCAGGTGCTCAGTGAGTGTGGATGTGACCGTTGGGACTGAGGTTAAAGGGATGTAGAAATACAATTCACTGTTCATTGATTTGAGGAAAGGAAAAACATAAACGCATTTAAATAAACACCATTCAACTCTAGGGAAACTGCCGCTGCTTCACACACGCACTTTAATTCCATTTGTTTATTTCCTAAGATGTCACCCGCCACTTTCCACCCCCCCCCCTCGCTCCCTCCGGTTCGGCAGCGCGTCTCGCCCCGGCGACGAGGCGCCGTCGCCGGGGCTACTCACCGCCTCTCGGACCCCCTGCGCGTCGTAACCCTGGTCGAAGTAGGGCAGGGCGTCCACGAACACTTCACCGGCCACGGACGCCGTCCCGGCCATGGTTCCCTCGAGGCGGATGCTGCGGGTCGACGCTGCCGCTGAACACGAGACGTCGGCGGGGCCGCGGGCGGAAGCGGAAGCTTGTGTGTGAAGCCGCTTCCGCAGCTTCGCCGCGCGGCCGAGGGCGCCCCCGGCGGCGGGAGGGAGCGGCGCCGGTAGACCCGGGTGCTGCGTTCCCGCGGAACTCCGGGCATCGGTAGTTCCCACTTCCGAGCCCAATGCGTTGCGTGTTGCCTCGGCTCGGGGGGGGGTGTGGACGCGCTCGCTGCGAACGTGTCTCTTCTCGGTCGAGCTTGCGGATTTCCGAAGGTACAGGCCGAGCGACCCACACAGAAATGACAACAATGTAAACCATTGCGCTTTACCGAGAACGATGTCTCTTCCCCTTGGTTGTCTTCCCGTTCGATATTTTGTTTCAATTTGTGTTAGTGTACATCATTAATAGATTTTCACTCCGTTCTATATCTGTTTTGTGCACAATTTAATGTTTTGTATCGTCGCTACGATTTTGCGATACAATTTATTTAAAAAAAAAATTTTTTTAAAGGAGGATTCAGGTTTTTCCGAGTCGGGAAAGCGTTGGAACGCAGCATCGTGGCCAAGGCGGAGGGGCTCTCAACTGCAGTTCAGACTTTGGCCGCGAGGTGGTGCCCGTGTTGCCGATCCCCCGGCTCGGCTCATTATTTTACACATTGTGTTTACACGTTTTCAAAGGGACTTCATGTACTAATGTTGAATTATCATTTGTTTTCTAATTTAAATGTAATTTAAATCTAATGTGCATTATGTATAGCGAAGGTCAGTGGCTTTTCTGTCGGTTTGCGTGTTTGAGGAAAAAACCAACAGACTTGATGTGTATCAGATTTGAACTTGTTTTTATGCTGTTTAAATGAACACTCTACGTTAGAAAATGTGTTGAGAGGCAGAAAGATGAACAGAATGAATATGAAGATCAAGTTAATGTGCAATATGTCATTTTCTTTGGACTTTATAATTATAATGTAACTCTTATTTCTCAGTGAGACGGACAGACGGTAATCTGCTCTTCTACCGCTTGGTGGCGCTGTTTGACAGTTGTATCCACCACCATTTGCATTGTTGTGAATATATTTTTACATTGTTGTTGTAAACTACAAGTTATAGAAAATAAAAACAGTATTAAAACAAAGGACTCCACTTCAAGATTTGAACATAAACACTACGCAATCAAAACATTTTAGTATATAATAAACAAGATAGAATAGAAAATAATAGAATAGAAAAGAATTGAATAAAATTGCATTGAATAGAATAAACATAATAGAACAGAATTAACAGAATAGAATAATTAAATCAGAATAGAATAGAATAGAATAAATCAGAATAGAATAAAACAGAATAGAATATAATTGAATAAAACAGAATAAACAGAATAGAATAAAACTAAATAGAACAGAATAAAACAGAATAGAATAGGATACAACTAAATATAACAGAATAAAATAAAATCGAACACAATAAAAAATAATGGAATAAAACAGCCTTGAATAATATAATTGGATAGGATAGAATAGAATAAACAGAATAGAATTAAACAGAAAAGAATAGCATATAACAGAATAGAATAAAACAAACTCATAATACCATAATATATACCATATATTCTATATATATATATATATATATATCATACTATAATAGGATATGATAGAATATAATATAATGGGATAAAATAGAATATAATTAAATTGAATAGAATAGCATATAACAGAATAGAAAAGGATAGAGTAGAATTTAATAGAATAGAAACTGGTCAAATAGAATAGGATAAAATAGAATAAAACACAATAAAACACAATAAAATAGAATGGAATAGAATAGAAACGTCGACAGGAGTGGAACACTACATTCAGATTCGCTTTTTTCATTTAAAATGAAACAACCTCCAAATCACAAAACTCATGGGTGGCGCAGTTAATGCTTCCCAAAATCTGAAAACAAGGAATCGTGGAAAAGGGCCGGCATCCCCGCGTCTTGGTGGACGCCTTGGCGCGGGTGAGACACCCCCCTCACCCCCGGGGAGGTGGACACACCGGAGCACTGTGGCCGGGGAGGGGGCCGGGCCGGCCGGCTGCACCGGCTCGTCCCCAAGAAGCCCTGGCACGGCCGCCCTGCACAGTTGGCCCTTCGGTCCGCCGCACAGCAAACACAAAGCCTCGCCTCTGAAAGGAGGAGCTGGCAACCGCACCCGGGCGAAAGGACGTCAGTGAGATGTGAGGGCGCGTCCTGCTTTCCTTGCTTTCACAAAGGGGAATAAGGCTTTTGCGCATCTGAACCAGGGCTTCGGAGGTTGAGGCTCCTCATTTCAACACCGTCCGGGTTTGACTGCTATTAAATGCTGAAATGTGCTTGGTCTTGTATGTAGGACGCGGTGACATCCGCATTTCCCCCGTTTTCATGAATTAAATAAGGTTTTCACAAATCAACGCAACGATAGAAATCATTTATCATGCGTCTCTTCTTTTTTTTGTTTTGTTTTGTTTTCGTTGTTTTTCTAATGCTGCTCGGCCAAGCACCAGCTCTGTCTGCCAGGGTTTGCTTCACGCCTCCAGCTGCTGCTGCCGTCTGGAGGAGGTCCAGCCTCGCCCCCCCCCCCCTCCCCAACGGCCGCGTGTCGGTCACCGGGACAAACGGCCGCGCTTGGCTTTGGCACACGGAGGCAGAGCTGGGAGCGCATGGAAGGGGCGGAGGATGGGATGGGATGGTGTGAACCACCTGCCACCGCCAGCGCCTGGAGCACTTCCACTCTCAGCGGCTTTTCCAAACGATTTATTTCACCCACTAATTGGGCCGCAGTGACCCGCCCGACGTGGAGCGGAGCAGCTTTTGCCAAAAGAGTTAATTGGCTAATAATACAGTGTTTGCTTATATGCTTATACTGTATATGTAAGCTGACCATATCCAAATATATCCCACCCGTTGCAAATATATCAATTTAAAATTGTCTACTGGCCTGGAAACCAAACACCCTGCGAGGCACCGCCTGTCATATCCCCGTCAATCCAAGCATTGCACATGTTGTATGCCGATAAAATTCATTTGTTAAGTTTTTATTGTTGAACAAGGGCAGAGTCTGGGGGCTTAATAGAGATTTTAGTCCGTTTGTGCCTCTTTCTTTGCATTTTTTGGGGGTGTTCAGAAGTTAGTCCTGGGTTTGAACATGGCTGGGCCTTGCTTCCTGGAAATCGGGCCTTTTCTGCGTCCATTTTGCATGTACTCCCTGCGTTCCCCCACACCACGAGACCTGCTTTTACACACTCCTGCCATTGCCATTGATCAAGGCACTGGATTTTGGTTGATAAATAATAGGGAAAAATAATACGGCAACCAATGTAAATGAAGACTGAGGGACATAGATACGGGTTGCATTGCCCAAATTGTATTTTTCGATCAAAGCTCTAAATAAACCTGTACATCATAGTCAAGCGTCACAGACATAATAACACATCACAAGCGTCACCAAAGTGTTTATTATAGTTTTTAGTAGAAGCTCATATTAAATGTCAGTAGTGGTAATACGACCAAACCCGCGTCGGATTTGGGAAGATCCGCTCCCCGCCTCCAGGAGGCAGCAAAAAACCCTGTTCAAAAACAGGCCATTCCTCTCCAAAACAAACGAAAAGCATAAAAGCACATTTATCCTTCAATTTACATAAGCATGGTTGAGTAAATGTAAACCGTGGATCTATACGTAGGTAACATGATGAACATGGCTTTCGGCCGCAGCATCTCGTCCAGCGTGCAGTTTGGAGGGCGGGCGGCGGCTCTGTTTGCAATTTCCAGAGCCGCCTCCCAGATCCTGTTGTTAGGCCTGGTGTGTCGTGTGTCCATGAGCGCCGCCGCAGCATAGACAAGCGCCCGGCGATACGGAGCGCGTGGCAGATTTTAAGGTGCTGCTACTCGCGACGAAACGTTGCACTCGGGGAGAGACGGAGGAAACCGTGCTGCAGCCAGAGCCGCATATGGTGCAAAACCCTGTTGCAGACAGAGATGTTTAAAACGCCCCGCATCCCCATTCTAGCTTGGTAATAGAGAGAGAGAGAGAGAGAACTTTGTTTTATGTTTTTTTGTTGTTGCTGTGTTTTTTGGGTTTTTTTTCCCACAATTTTCAGCTTATTCCCACCACATTCCAAAATGTATTTACAGTTACATTACAGGTGCAAAACAAGGTGTGAGGTGGCCAGAGGGGAAAGCAAACGGAGGGGCGGACGGCCTTCTGTGCGCGCAGCTCGCAGCCATCTGCCCTCGACCGATCGCTTCCAGAGTGTCTGTGAGCGTCCGGTGCTCTGCAAGCTGAAGCGCGCCTTCCCTTCCGGACGGGATCCACGTCAGGCGAGCGCAAAGAAAATAAGGGATGGAGGTCTCCATTCTCCTCTTCATCCTCCTCGTCACCCGGTCCTCGTTTGGTACGGCGCACGCTCAGTCCTGCGCCGCTAGGACCGGTGGCCGTATTGAAATGCGTCTAACAGGGCAGAGACGGAAGGAAAACAACAGCGACGACGACATTAAGTGCGGGTCCAAAAATGAGATTCCTGTCGTCTTCTTAGAGCCCAATAATTACATTTGAACTCAAAAAGCTTTATTGGCCACGGGGACACGTGTGTTGACATTGTTTTCCATTTCCGTTGTTTTCCAAAGCAAATGGAAAACAAAAAAGATAAATTTAACAAATTTTTCACAAAAAATGTTTAATGTTGCAGTGAAGATA
This sequence comes from Zeus faber, assembly GCF_960531495.2. Lineage (NCBI taxonomy): Eukaryota > Metazoa > Chordata > Actinopteri > Zeiformes > Zeidae > Zeus > Zeus faber. Next base: position 5,815,737 of record NC_137194.1, on the reverse strand, counting down.
AATACAAGGTCACCTCAAATAAAAATAAAAATGTCATAAAAAAAAAAAAATGTGTGTGTGTGTGTGTGTGTGTGCGTAGATAACCTAAAATTAAGGCTGATAAGTAAGAAATGTAGTTCGAAAGTATATCCATCCAGATATGTGAAGATAACCTAAAATAAAGAAATGCAAACTTTTCTATCAAAAATGTCCGTACAGATAAGTGGCGATCTTTAAGACACGGCAATTGGAAGACGAATAAAATACAAATGAGGCGTAACTTGCGGAGCTAGCTCTGTCAGACAACTCGACGGCGCCACGCGCTTCCCACGCCCTCGCGGGCCGGCCTATTGAAGCGGCCAGTCCCTCCTGCCCTGCCTGCTTTGCTGCGCCGCCTCCACCTCCCCTGCACCCGCCCGTCGGGCTCTACTCCTCTATCCAACGGAGCTCATCCCGCCTACATCCCTAGATCATTAAGCCTGCCTGTGTGGTCGGACGACGGATCGCCCTGAGAAACGACCCCACAACATCAACATGGAAACGTTGACTCCCGGACGCAGGATATCAGCGGTCACCGGACAACCTCACCTGACTCGAACTGGGCGGTGCAACAGAGCCCGTCGCCCCGCGCCGTGTGGTAGACGGGGGACACGCACACCCGGGCGGAGGGGGGCAGGTGCGTGAGGTGGGTGGAGAGGGCGTCGGGGGGCAGATAGAGGGAGGAGCGCTGGGCCGGCAGGGCGTTGCCGCTGTGGGGGCCCGCCTGCCCCTCCCACGTGAGCCAGTAGCCCCTCACGCCGTCCACCCGGCCCTTCCAGTCCACCCGCACCGAGTCGCTGCCCACTGTAGTCAGCTGGAGGTCCGCCAAGGCCGGGGTCACTGGGCGGAGAGGGAGGTGGAGAGGGAAGAGGACATTCAGGGGGAAATGGGAAGCAAAATAATAGCGTAACAAACTCGGACAGAAAGGCTAGAGCTTAAGGCGAGGGCAGAACGGGTGTAACATAATCACTGTGGAGGCTTAGCACAGCGGCTCCACAATACAATAATAGCGTTTGCGTTCAAGCTCAGAACTCCCTTCAGAGGAGTACTAGAGCACTGTGAATAGACTCGGTAATAACGAAAAATGAAACTTCATCAGCTCTACAAAAAAGAAAAAGAAAAGGAAATTCCAAAAAAAAAAAAAAAAAGAGAGAAGGATCAGACCCCGAAATTCCACGTCTCCCTGTTGTTTATCCCCAGCTCACCTTCCCGGGTGCAGGCCTTCACGGACATGGCCCTCTCCTTGCCCGAGGAGTGCCGCGCGCTGACGGTCACGAGGTACGTGGTGCCCGGTCGCAGGTTCCGGAGCACCGTGGAGTTCTGCCCGCCGCCCACCGTCACGGTGCGGAGCTCGCCGCCGGGGAGGGCGGAGAACTCCACCAGGAAACTCGCCGCCGACTCGGGCTGGAGGGGACCCCAGCTCACCCTCAGGCTGGTCAACCCGGACTCTGAGACGGTGACCACGGCCGGACTCAGCACCTCTGGGAGAACGGGCGGGGGGGATTAAAAGGTGTGCCGGTGACAATGCACGGGAAGGTGGGCCGTATGTGTCGGTGTCGCGCGGACCTACCCGGCTTCGTTGTGAAGGTGACGGAGAGGGCGTTTGAAACTTGCTCGTTGGACTCTGGGATCAGCGTGGCCATGTAGGTGGTGTCCGGCCTCAGGCCCGTGAGCTGGGCGCTGTGGGAATCGGCAGGGCGGGTCAGTCTCTGGTACTGGCCGCCGCCGGTACTCGGACTGGTACCGGATCCGCCCGTCCCGCCGCCGCCGCCGCCTACGTCCGTGGGGACCGGCCCAAACCGGATCTCGTAGTAGCCCTTCAAACCGGACAGAACCGGCCGCCACTGGAGCTGGGCGGAGTTGGTGGAGACGTCCTGGACCTGTAGCCTCTCGGCTCTGATGATCTCTGTCGGAGTGACGTGGGATCAAAAAAAGGATTCGTGCCATTCATCCGTGTTTAGGCCCTAAATGTCGTGCGCGGCAACTCCTGTTTCCGTGGCGAAATGTTGGGCCATGTTGCAGACGTACAGTATACCGTGTAAAATAAGGGGAATGTCGGGGTCACCAGACGGAAGGTTAAAAATGCTCTGGCGGCAGACGGACACCCACACAGACGGACAGAATTAGGCGTCCAGAGGCCTCCGCCACCCCTGTGATGAGACAACTTGAAATAGACGTCCCGGTTAAGGACCTGCGACGAAATAACAGGCCCCAGAGAAATACCGGTATCCGGCAGAGGATCCTGTGGCGCTCGGCAACAGGACCGGTCCGTTTCTCCCGGCGTCATTAACGTGCCATATTTACCCCTATGCATCATGCCTTTAACGCCACATATGTGTACGCTTTCTCAAGTGGCCCTTGTGAGTGTTATGAATCTCGCCGGAGAAACAGGCTACCCCCGGTCTAAAAATACGCAGCGGCGTGTGGCATAGTAGAGAGAGATTTGAGCAGGGGAAGTTGAATCATTAACCCATTAATAGACCAACCTGATCCGATTACGGTTAAATTTACACACGCATACTAACCCATCCTTGTCAATCCTATTTGGCCCCCTTGTCAACATGTCTGGAATTAGGGAGACGTGCCTATGGCTATGAGTTGCAGATAAATGGGACTGTAGCTGGATTACAGCTTGCTTGATTAAAATTTGGTTCCCAAATCAAAGGAATTACACGGGCATTCTCAAAAATGGAAAATCCTCAAATGCTGAAGAGCCATGACGTCGAGCATGGGAAGAGCTTTTTTGGTGGCGCCGCTCTGAGAAAACGCCAACGGCGGCGTCATTTTGGGAGGTGACCACCAAATATTGACGTCGCAATTCGCAGACTCACCGATGATGGCGTCCCGCAGGTCGTCCGTGATGATGCTCATGTCGTCGATGTCAACGAAGTACAGGTGGTCCTCCACGGGCTCGGTCACCACCTGCCGCAGCACTTGGTAGTTGCCGTGCCCGGTGGAGACCACCAGCACGGACACGCCCTCTTCGCGCAGCTCCGCCAGCGGCCCGACCACGTCGCCCGGCTTCAC
>NC_137194.1:5710192-5805192 GCF_960531495.2 Zeus faber | reverse complement strand
ACGACTCGAACCTGGAGGCGTAACGCGATCTCCGCGGTAGGTAAAACACGGAGGCGGCGGAGGCGGCGGAGGCGGCGAGGAAAGCGGACTCCGCGTGCCGGCCGCGCGGACCCCGCGCGGAGTCCTTCTCTCCGGTGTCGCTGGGGGGGGACCCTCATCAAGGAGCCCCCCCAAGAGAGAGAAAGAAAAGGTGAAGGCCGGTCACCTCAATGGAACGATTCATCAAGGTCGCCGTCGACTTTATGTCCCTGGTATAAAGGGCGGATTCATCCCCCCTCTCATTCTCTCTCGCTCTCTCTCGGCGTGCCCTTTGGAACGGATTCCGATGGCTTTTCGATCCGAAAGGCGCCGACGGCCCCCCTGACCCCGATCTCGCATGCCGGCGTGAAGAGAAAGGAAAAAAAAAAAAAAAAAAGGAGAAATACTGAAATCCCACGTCTTCTGTGACCGCGAGGGAAAGGTCAGCGGGAGTGACTCATCCGTGTAGGAGGTCCTCGGACGCCGCCCCGTGGGAACGGGGATGGCAGGAGACGGTTAAATGGAACAGGCTCACCCCAACACATGCACAAGCTACAGAGGGGTGTGTGTGTGTGTGTGTGTGTGTGTGGGTGTGTGTGGGTGTGGGTGTGTGTGGGTGTGTGTGGGTGTGTGTGTGTGTTTTACCGTACTCGTGAGGACCTCGTCCCCCAATTGGCTGCGGTGTGGTTTAGCAGTGCAGCAGAGGCGAGGGGTCCTCACTAACTGTCCGCGGGACCTCACACTGACACCGGCGCAGGAGTGTGTGTGTTTGTGTGTGTTGTTGCCCGTGTAGTGTGTACCGACATGCACGCATGCACGCGCACGCCCACACACACACACACACACACACACACACACACACACACACTTTGGTAATGGGGTTTGTGTGTACTGTATGTAGTAAGTCCTCACAACCACCTATCCCTCTCTCTCTCTCTCTCTCTCTCTCTCTCTGCTCTCTCCCCCCTCTCTCCCCCCCCTGTCATCTCCCTCCCATTAGCTTTTCATATTTTACTAGCCCTTTTTTTTTCCTTTTTTTTCTTTTTTCCATCGTCATCTGAACCCACTTTAGCGTTCATTCTTCCATCCTCCTTAACGCTTTCTGGACCCTTCTCCTACATTCCTCCGTCCAGACCTCTCCCTCTCTCCCTCGCTCTCTACCTCCCTCTCTCCCTTTCCTCTCATCTGGCTCTGCGGTGCGTCTTGGATGGCGCGAACACGCAGCTGGATTCTCCGTCCACCCCCTCCCTCCCTCGCCGCTTCAGCCCACCCCCCCCCCCCCCCCCGCGCACACACTCCCCTTTTTCGCGGCCACATCTGCCTCCCACCGCCACGGCAACAAGCGCGTTTCAAACACCGGGCGCACGCAAACAACGACACGCACACGCATGCACTGAAGTCATTTTCGTGGTATGTTTGAAGGGTTTCGGGGGTGACGAGAGTCGGCGGTGTAATTACAACTAAGAAGCGCATCTGCCGGTGGAATCTGTTGGGGCAGGTCGAGGTGGGGGAGGAGGACTCTGGCGGGGGTGGGGGTGGGGGGGGGGGGGGTATCACAGCGGGGGGTGAATCGATCCGCCCCCGCCGCCCTGCAGCTGCGTTGTTCTACTGTTCGCCCCGCTTTGCGACCACCTGCTCGGGAAACGGGGGGCCCAAAATCAGCCCCAGTCGTGGAAACACCTACGTCTACAGAAGCCTAGGCTTTTGTGTGTGTGTGTGTGTGTGTGTGTGCGGATTAACTCCCGTGGGCACGTGCATGTGGGGGCCCTGACTCAAGCCCCACCAGATGTGATGAGGGACCCGCCGCCGCTCAATGACGGGCGGATGACAGGCCCCGCTGCACGCCCACGTCCGGCCTGTTAACACAATCACCTGTCACCCAGGATCCGCCCCGCTCCACCCTGCTCCACCCGCCCCACATCGCACGCCATTCACCCCCCCTACAGGCGACCCCCCCCCCCCTTCTGAAAAAGTACACATGGAGATAAATTGCGGGATTTTCTGTCTCCTGCTTCCTGTCCAACGCTGTAACAAGTACACACACACACACACACACACACACACATACACACACACACACAATGCAAAACACACCCTCTCAAGTGCCCAGGTGGTTATTACGACAGTCCACTGCCTCAACCCCACCCCACCCACCTCTCCTCCTTGTCTTTGTCAAGGTAAGATAAATGAGAAGAAACCCGACTTTGTCTGTTCTTGATACGTCACCGGGGGCTCAGAGTTGGGGGAGTTGTGTTTGAACTTGTCTGCCGTGCGCTCTACCTGTCTGCTTGTGTGCTTTCAATGAGTAATCCATTGTAAGCCTGAACACACACAGACACACACACACACGCACACATGCACGCACACGGACATACACACACACACGCACACACACACACACACACACACACACACACAGACACACATGCACACGAACACACACACACACACACACACACTCTGTCAAGTTGTGTGACATGACCCATGTACAAAGCAACAAAAAAAGAAAAGAAAAAACGAGAAAGAGGAATTTTAGCCCCAGGGAGATGGATGGGCAACAGGTTAAAAAAATAAAGACTGCGTTAGGAGATGGGAGACTTATATCTACCTGTCTATCTATCCATCTACAGTATCTACAGTATCTATCTGTGTGCCTGTCTATCCATCCATCCATTCATTCATCCATCCATCCATCTATCTACCTGTCTGTCCATCCCTCCATCCATCCATCCATCCATCATCCCTCTATCTACCTGTCTATCTGTCTACCTGTCTCGAAAGTGATGTATTGGTGTAGATGAGCACAGCTTTGCTCTGCATATATTTTGAAATTTAACTCGGGCATTCCCTTTGTGATATTTTCAATAAGGTGAAAAGGGGCATGGAATACATTCTGCTTTGATGTGCTTCTAATTTCTAACATTACTTATTTACACCTTTCCAACAATCTTGAAGGACTGATCTTGTGCTCATACATTACTCTTCAGATGTATCCCTGCAATTTATATGATATTAAAGGAAATTATAGTAATTTACTATATTCAAGATTAAAAATTTAAGAGGTTTATTTGTCACATACATATACATACGTTCAAACAAATATGCAGTGAAATGTCATTGCAACGCACATAAATAACTTTTAAAAGTACACAAGTCACTATGGCTATGAGGAGTCCCAAACTTGCACAAAACGTAATGCCTTCAACTGGGCTTAACATAAACAGGATGCCTTTGATGATGCGGACAGATACCACGGACGTCAGCATCGGAGATTCTTTGGCGACGAGGACGGGATATTACTTTGACAGAGCACTCAGGTTGTATTAACAGCAACTCCCACGTGAAGGGCTTGCGGAACTTTTGGCCCCCCCTGCACTCTTTTCCTGTGTTTGCCTTTGCCGGCCTGTCATCGTGCACAGCGGCAGACTGGAAGAGGCGACGGTGCCAAACAGACGGGGAGGACAAACACGCCCAGGGAAAGAAGGGCATTTAGAACTGATACATTGCTCACACAAGAATGTGAGCGACAGACCAAAACCTGAAGGGTTTTTTTTCAAGCCTGTGCCTCTCTATAGGGAATGTGAGGTTTGACGGTTGCTATGGGCTCCGGTCGCCATTTCTTGGAGGATCACTTCCATTCAATGGCATGGCGAAATAGCTAAAGTATACAAAATGTACGAGAATGGGGGAAGGAAGGGAGGAAAAGAAGGGTTGAGGTTTCACACAAGATGGTTGCAAGATGCAGTTTCCCACCTCATAAACCTTCCAAGCCATCTTTTAACTCACAAATGCCAACCAACATTCACAGTCAAGTGATCCCCAGTCAGCTTCACATTCCCTTTACAGTAACATGCACATAACGATCCAAGAATGACTGCTTCGTGGAATCACCATGAAGCACAATATCAATTACCAAAAAAATAAAACACACACACATATATATATATATATATATATATATATATATATATACTTAAAACAAGACTTCAATACTTTCTTGTTGTTACTAGAGTGACATCGCATGGCATGATTCTATGGCATCACATAGAATTGTTCGTTAAATAAAGTTAAAAAAATACAAAAGGTCATTTTAATCAAATCTCTGTTGTTAATGAAAGCATAAAAATATGACCATATGAATAGTAATGTGTAATAATAAGATGCTTAAAACATACAAATACAATTAAGTACACGATGGATAGATTCAAAGATTCAAAAGAATGACTTGTCCCATACTGTATATTGCGCGGTGTACAGCATGGAGAGAAATGTTTTTAGGCAAACCCAGGAGACGGTGCAGGGCGGAGGATTACAAATATAACATTTTAAAATAAAATAAAATAAAATAAAAATAATTGATATATAAATATATATATAAAAATAATAAAAAAATATAAAACTAGGCGTAAGATAAAATAAAGAAAATCAAAATACAATATTTAAAATATACCAACAATCAACCACATAAACTATATATATGTTTATGTACATAGCAAGTATAACCAATTCTAAACATGAATAAGAGTGAATATTTTTATTCAAATGGGATGTGGTAAAACTTTGAGGATTAAATTCATCATAGAATGTTGAACGTTTGGGTTCATGGGGAATAGTGGATGCTACACTCACACCCACTGGCAGCTGGTGGTACTGCCGCTATGTTCGACCCGTGGAAGAATAAAGCAACTGTTTACAACATCATTAAGGAACCTTTTTTTGTTTGTATTTTTTTGTGCACAATTTTTTTTAATGAATCAATAATTGAATAAACGAATTAATGTATTTATTTATTTCATTTTATTTATGAATACAAACCATAAACACAAGCAAAAAACAAAAAAAACAAAGCAATAACTTAGAGAACTTAAATGACCGTACAGTACTTTTATCGTTTTGCCAGCAGATTTAATAAGAATTTTAATTTAAAGTAAAAACTGGTAAATACATCCACACACACACACACACACACACACACACACACACACACCTTCATTTACCTGCGTTCCAGGTGAATCACAATTAAACTCGGAATTTCGGGGAAGGTCGCTCGGGCCCGAATTTCCCAAAAAAACAGACCTGACGTCACAGCAACGAGGCGGCACACGCACACACCTTTAAAGGACGCATTAGACCCGTATTATTATTATTATTATTATTATTATTATTATTATTATTATTACTACTATAAATATAAAACCCTTTTGAGATCCAACAGAACACGTTCAATATGGAGCTCGGAAGTGGGAACCCCTTCTGCCGAAACACCGACTTCCGAGTTTGAACCGAATGCAGCATCCGTTTGTCAGGAAGGGGCTGTAAATAAAACAAAACAAAACAGAACAGAACAGAACAGAACACAATAATAACATGAATTGAGAAGTTTTACTTGTTCTCTCTCAACAACCTGAGAAACGTCCAACGTGTAAACGAATGTCAAAAAGTAACGGACACGTCGCCGCCGCTTCTCCTTCGTCTCCTTTTTAAGTTTAAAAAAAAAACCAAAAAACTTTATTCATAAACTTGGGGAACTACACGCCGCGTGGACGTTACGTCACAAAAAAGATGGACACAAAGTCCGGCGCAGCTGCCACCGCTGCGTGACTCCGGGGCGGATAAACCACGTCCATGGAGGAGGACCAGGCCGCCGCGGGGGCACCTTTCACCCCAGGTACCCGCCGTCACACTCGCTCCGTCGAGGCGTGTTCGCTAACTGTCCCCATTGGGGGGGGGGCGAGGCGCTTGTCGTCCGCTCCGTGCAGTAACACGGTGCCCGCGCACCGTCCGTCTTTAATAAACCGTCCGCGTTTTGTTGTGACAGACCCGGGGGGGTCCGGGGGCAAACCGGCGGACCGGTGCGGCCCCGGTCCCGACCCCGGTCCCGACCCCGGTCCCGGCCCCGGCCCGCAGGACATGACCGGCAGGAGGCTGACGGAGCCGGGCCGCTTTGCCTACGCGGGCCTGTGCGCGGTGTCCCTGGGCCAGCTGTTCACGGGGCCAGAAAACAGGTAAACCCACCGAGATACAAATACACAGCAACGCGGAAAAAGATGGGGGCGATGGCACCAACCCGCACATCTGTTTCTCAGACATTCGAAAGCAAGAGCCACATAAATCTAGATAAATGAAATACAGAAACATAAGTATATGGAGTAAGTGGAGGTGAACTATTGGCGCTTGCGCCTGCGCACTAGCTTTTGACCTGTATTTACCTGTATTTACCTGTTCACTTGTACTTGTATTTGTGCTCTGCAGCCTAAATGTTTGTTTGATGCTGCTGTCTTGATCAGGATGCACCTTGTAAATGGGACTTCCTGGTAAATTCAATAAACATTTCTCCATCCGCACATAAACAATAATATATTACCTGTGTCGTCTAGACCCCCATTGCAAATACATGTGACGCCATTTATATGTGATCAAATACATTTCCATACGTTTTTAATCGCTCACAGCAACCGGTGCATGGATTCTGCGTCTATTCTGAGAATAGTCCTTTTTATATCAGTCTAGACTATTTGGAACGGTGCCTGCCTCAGTTTCCCTTTTACCTTCGTTAAAAGCTTATTTCGCAGAGCGTAATGCCGGAGCACTGGATATCTGCTTCAACGGTGCATTAGTAAGGGCTGACGTCAGAGTGTTTATCTTTTCAGGGTATTCCGGGAGAAGTACCTGGAGGGCCTGGTGCGCTGGCTAGACTTGGATGAATCAGTCATGCCTGTCATGGGAGCCTTTCTGTCTGGCCTGGGTTTCGAGGGCTCCGACACCTTCCTCTCCATCCTCCACACCGAGCCACTGCTGGCTGCCGGGGCCACGCCCATCACACAGGTGAGCCTCTCTGCAACACTGTCATTTAAGAACAGCAGCAGATGCCGTGATGACCCGCCCCTCCATGTTTCCCTGGCTTTTTTCAGGAGCTGTTCAGCTGTTCCTCACCTGTCTGCGAGTGGTTAAGGCTAAAGAGTTTTGTCAAATTGTCCTGTAGTGTGGGCTTGTACAGAGCTTTCAGGCTGTAATAAAGGGTCTCCAAAACATGGCCACGCAAGCATAGCAAAATTATGTTAGAGGTGAATGTAGTAGGAGTGCTATTTTGTCAGACATTCGTGCCTGGTGGTACAAATGAACTTGAGTGACACTTGACTGGAACAAAAAGTCTTTACATCTTCATCAGGACCGGTTCGGCTCTGCAGTAAAGGGGAACAAGTTAAGACACGATGCCGCTGGCAAATCTGCCAATGTTTTTGGTAAAGCAAACCAACTGTACAAAAACATACATACAACCTGCTCTTTTTTGTCTTTCAGGACTTGGTGTCTTATTCTGTCAAAGATGGTAAGAAGAATCACTTTTCAGAATCAGATTCTCCTAAAACAAATAGGATGCACTTCTTAGGTGTGCTTCACACCTATTGCGTATCTGCATCCGGCAGTCTCAACGTCCGCCTTGTGGCCGTCCGCGTCTGAGTTTCGCATCACAAAATACTGTATGTGAGGGGAAAATGTGAGAGGTTGTTTTTTCTACTACTCGCTGTTTTGTTTTACAACAGTGAGTAGTTTGCTCAGCTGGACAGTTTAAAACTGTGTTTATATAGAGCAGTGATTCTAAAACTTTTTTTAGTGAGGGGGTACACTACTAAAAAAAGTTTTAAGATCTTTCTTCAGCTGAGTAGCCCCCTCACTTGCATTGGGAGAGGAAAAAAAAGAAAAAATAACAGAAATAATGTACTGTGTGTGTGTGGTATGTGATTTTTTTTAAAACATAATATCTAACAAACATTTTTAACACATTGTTTTAATTTTTTGGAGTACCCCCTGCAGTACCCCGATTTGGAAAAACACTGATATAGAGGCTGCTAAGTTTGAGGGGGGAAAAAATGCTACTCACTATTCACTTAAATAATAAGAGCTAATTTCGATTTTCTTTTCCCTGAACGATAGCAGACCCTCGTTGACGTATCATTAACCATCATCAGACAAAATTAAAATGTACTATTTCGAATGGACGGATGTAGGGGGTTCGGGGGGGGGGTGTCAGCATCTCTCCCGACATGAATTACAGTTTTACGAGTTCCTGTGCACATAGCATCATTTCCGACAGTAGCTACAGTTTTCCGAGTTCCCGTGAACGCAGCACCACTTCCTGCTTTGGAACTCTTTCTAATCCACCGGAAGCCAGAGAGCTGTGTCCGTGTCTTCTAACGTAATACCAGAGAACGAGTTCACTTGTTGATAAATGACTGCTGACGTTGTTCTCTCGTACAGATAAAAATAATTGGGGAAAAAAAGCTAAATTCCCCACCCCCTCCAAAAAATATAAAAACTCTTCGGTTCTGGGCAATTCACACAAGTCACCAAAATGTACTTAAAAGTGGCGACACTCACCGAAAAGCTGTATCGCATTGTCAAAGCTGCAACGGTGAGCCTTCAAATATAATATGTTGCCCTGTCCTAATAATAATAATAATTGATAATAATTATTAATAATAATAATAATCTCTTGTTTTTGATGCGCTCAGGCCAGTATGATGCCCGGGCGAGGGTTCTGATCCGCCATGTCTGCTGTCTCCTACGAGTCTCCCCGCAGCAGCTGGAGGAGTTTGAGGAGACGCTGGGAGAGAGGCTGAGGGAAGGAGGTGAAGAAAGCGAGTAAGTAATGGTTTAATGGATGGATTGCTGCTTGGAGGGATGGTTGCTTGGACACAGAATGGCTGAGGGCTTATGGACGTGGAAGAGAGCGGAAGTTCTTGTATTGACCATGGCATACTGTGTGTCTTTTCATGTCACTGCTTACATTCAGGACTGCATTCAGCCGTAAGTATGCCCAGTTTTGTTCATGGCTAAATGCATGCCGTCGGGTGTGTCTCAGCAGATAATGGCGTCTTTGGAGTGGCGTTTTTTTTTTTGTTTTGTTTTTTTTATTTTTATTTAAAGGCCACCTCTAGTATTTTCATTTTCAATGAAAATGTCATTTCCTGCTAAATTACAGCAATGATTCAGCAATCACCACCACAAAGATTTTTTTTTTTTAATTATTAATTTATTTTAGTTAACCAATTTTCATGGTTATCCCAGCCCACACACCCACTCACCACGACTGAAAGACTCCAGCCTATCTTTATTCCAAAACTACTCAACTTCAGTTTGAGTAGTTGCTACGTTCACTTTCTCCCTCCATTGTCGACACTAACTAGTAGCCTGGTGTTGGTGACAACAGGTTTTGTTTACAGCTGGTTGCCGCGCCGTTGCTGGGTAGTGATGTTCAATTCCAAACTACACCCCGATTTTCTGTTTTTAAGGGGAAAGCCGGGAGTGAAATTGTCTGGAGGTGGCCTTTAAGGGCCAAATCTACAAATCTAAATCTACAGCAGGTGTGCGTGTGCGTGTTATAATTATCTTTTTCCTTAACCTAGTATGCACGTCACGGAAAAGTCTTGAGACAAAGGCGGGCGAACCCTGTTAGACCCCGAGCACGGCTCGTGTCCTTAAAGCAGGGACGGCGGAAAAGGCTTCTTTGTCCCAAAGATGCAACCCTACGGTTTTCTGCGTCGAAGAATCCGTCGGCGCGCGGCGATGCGGGATACGCAGAGCTCCAAATCGGGGTGTTTTTTTTGTTGTTTTGTTTTTTTAACGGGCAAATGTGTGACTACTGCTGCTCACTCAGATGTCCTGTCTGGCTCTGCCTCCATTTAGAGAGGAGTCATCTCGCCGGCTGAGGAAGGAGAGAGGACGCAAACTAAGACGCTACTTCCTCATTGGCCTGGCCACCGTGGGCGGGGGCACCGTGATTGGTCAGTTGGTCATTGGTCATTACTCTCTTGCTTTTAACGGATATAATCAACAGCGCCTCTCAATTTTTATTTCAAGTATTAGCCAGGATACTATGAGACAATCACAACTTTAATTTGATTACTCCGTCCCCTGACTGAATTGAGATGTCCGATTGGTCGAGGGGGTCTCACTTTCCCGTTGACTGTGCCGTCGGCAGGTGTGACCGGCGGTCTGGCGGCGCCCCTGGTGGCAGCGGGGGCCGGCGCTGTGCTGGGCGCCGGGGGGGCCGCGGCTCTGGGCTCCGCCGCCGGCATCGCCATTATGGCCTCCCTGTTCGGGGCAGCCGGGGCTGGACTGACCGGTAGGAGTTCCTGGTTTACTGGGTCAAGCCGTCGCTCTCAAAACCCCGTCCAAGTTTGTTGTCGTTTACATTTCAACACTGTGCCTCTCCCCGGCTCCCGCCTCCCTTCTAGGCTACAAGATGAACAAGTGTGTGGGCGCGATAGAGGAATTTGAATTCCTGCCGCTAAGTTCTGGAAAACACCTTCATCTGACCATAGCAGTAACAGGCTGGCTGTGCAGCGGAAAATACAGTAAGTATTTATTATGTCTATTTTACACGGGTCAGACCAGTCGGCTGTGTTTGGTGGTTTCTAACCAGAGGCTTGGTGCGTTGCCTAAAAGCACAATTACCCACATGATTGACTGGCAAAACCAAGGTGTGTGTGTGTGTGTGTGTGTGTGTGTGTGTGTGTGTGTGGTATTAATTTTTTTTTTTTTTCTTGTCACAGTTACATTAGGATATGAAATATAAACACAGCAGTCATTGTTTAGTTGTCATCTATGACTGTCTTCCATGCTACGTTGGGACTTTTCAGCGGCTCCGCCCGTCACTTCAGCTTTGCGTGCGGCGCTCGGGGGGGCGGGGGTGCGGTCCATTAAACAGCCGGGTATTTCTTTCTTTTCGCGACAGCGAGAGTAATCGACTGTGTCTGTGGTGTATTTAAAAAATAATAATAATTTAAAAAAAAAATGGAGGTTTGAGGTCATTTGGACCAATCGCCGACAAGTGTGCCCGTGCCGAAAACACCGAAAGAAACCAAATAACCGTGCCGTTTTGTTCCTCCCCTGTTCTGAACATGTTTTGTTATTTTTTTTGTTTTGTTTTTTTGGTCAAAAGGTTCTACTTCTCTCTAAGTATGCCTCCGTCGGTCGTCTTTCACCGCGCCACACTGCGCGGGGGGGGCTGTTTTCCACGACGCCCACTGTCTCTCTGATCCAGATCACACCGGGAGCCTGTCGCTCACCGCGTTAGATTAATGAATAATAATGGACTGCGTCGTACAGTGGAGCGGCAGTTTTGCACCCGTTGCTTATTTGGCGAGCGCACGGCGTTCTGTGCTAAGCGTTATGAATCCTTGGGTTCGGCGACGCGGTGACATCTCTGGCGCGAGACGCACGTCGGGGAGCGAGGCTCAAGCGGCGATTTCGTCAACAAACCACTTTGATGGAGGACGGCGTGTTTACGCTGCGCGGCGGCCCCCTTCAAATACAATTGCTCCAAAGCACTCGAGGTACAAGTGGCCGTCGCTGTTTCTCAAGCGCTGGTACGGCCTGTCTCACACACACAGACACTCACACACACACACACACACACACACACACACACACACACACACACACACACACACACACACACACACACACCTCCTTCTCCTGAAACCACCACCGCCCTCTTCTCCTTCTACTTCTCCTTCTTCTTTCAGGTTCCTTCCAGGCCCCGTGGTGCAGCCTGGGGGAGTGCGGGGAGCAGTACTGCCTGGTGTGGGAGTCGCGCTTCCTCAGGGACCTGGGCTCGGCCATGACCTCCCTGCTGGACGGCCTGGTCAGCATGGTGGCCCAGGAGGCCCTCAAGTACACCATCCTGTCAGGTAGGAGGGCGGGATCTGGCCACCGTGAGAGCGCGTCCAGTTTGAATCGCTGGACGCCCTTCTCAGCACCTTCTGCCCCTCGTAAGCCCGAGTTTGTTTCCTCTGACGCAGCCTCTGGCCAAACTTCTGAACCTCGCCCTCTTTTGTGAAATCTGTTATTCAAATTTTAATGGCTAACTGCCGCTAGCGTCGTGCTACTGCACGTTAATCTCGCGCTGCTGCACCCCCTTGTCAAACTAACGGAGGTCTGGGGAACTTCCCGTCAAGAAATGTTGGATGACGAGACCTTGCGGAGCCAGAGGCAGCCATCCGATTGGCTCCGAGTTTGGAAATGGCACCTCAGGTTTGTTTTCCCGTCCGGGTAGAAACAGTTTTCCTTTTTTATGTTTGGCTGCGGTAACGGAGAGAAAAAGGACGGAAACTCCGACGTAAGACTTGCTTCTGTTTTGCCAGAACTATGCGCTCGACGTCAAATCGGGTCGTAGGACAACGCACAGGCTAGCACCAGCGCCAGGCTCCGCCGGAGCATGACGACGGTGTCTCTGCCCTTTCCTGAGCGACTATTTTGCTCAAATGTATCCAGACCTCTGTTAGCTCGACACAGGGGTGTGGCTCCGCAAGATTAACTGTGCACATAGTGTGTTATTTCTTATCTCATTTGAATGTGTGTCTTTGTCTACCGCACTTTTTTTTTTTTTTTTTTTTTTAAGCTGCTCTGTTGCCTGAATTTCCCTCCAGGGCATTAATAAAGTCTTATCTTATCTTAATCGTGTACCTCTGGCTCTGTAACACCGCTGGCGTCATGTGTTCTCACGGCATTGAAGGCGCAGTCGGTTTGACCGCAGCCGACGAATACACTCAGTGTGAGTTGATAAAAGCGCCTTGTCAATGACTTAGACTCAAGTAATATGTTGATTCGATTTTATTTTTCCCTCGTAGAGTCTTGAGTAATGCAAGTGGGATTTGAGATTCCAAAAACCAGGGTTTTATCGGCTGAAGGCAGCTGTCGCACCTGTTGTGGCGCTGACCCACCCGTGCTGCTCCCTTGTCTCCCGTCAGGCATCGTGGCGGCGCTGACGTGGCCGGCCTCGCTGCTGGCGGCCGCCAGCGTCATCGACAACCCCTGGTGCGTGTGTCTCAGCCGCTCGGCGGAGGTGGGGAAACACCTGGCCCAGGTCCTGAGGAGCAGGCGGCAGGTACGGTCCCTAGCCAGCCACCCCCTTTTTTCAGCCGACACGCCACTGTGCAAACACGACGGCGTGTTGGCCGTTATGTTTGTTTGCAGATGCTTTCGCGTCTTTGGAAATAGTTTCAGTTCCGGCACACTTTTTTTTTTTTTTTTTTTTTAACTGTGTGTGTGTGTGTGTGTGTGTGTGTGTGTGTGTGTGTGTGTGTGTGTGTGTGCGTGTGCGCGTGCGTGCGTGCGTGTGCGTGCGTCTAGGGGAAGCGTCCTGTCAGCCTCATAGGCTTCAGCTTAGGGGCCCGAGTCATTTACTTCTGTCTGCAGGAGCTTGCCAACGATCAAGGTACCACTCAAATCTGCTTTTACTGGACACAGATGTGAAAACAACACGCACAATATTTTCTTTAGATTTGTGTGTTTTAATATGCACTTTTATATATTGATTTTCTTTTTCATTAAAAATAAAATAAAAATAACTCCCAAAGTGGCAGAAAAAATAAATAAAAAATTTGCCTGGCATCTCCAAATGCTAACGCACATTGTGTCATCTGTTGGTCATTAAAAAACACAATTTCCTCCATTTTCCCCTGGCTTCTCAGGCAGCGAGGGGATGGTGGAGGACGTGGTCCTCCTGGGGGCCCCCGTGGACGGCTCCGAGAAGGCCTGGGAGGGAATGGGCAGGGTGGTGGCCGGAAAGATAGTCAACGGATACTGCAGGTAAAGTTCACTACATCAATAATGGAACCATGCATGAATAATAAACGATAACAAAGTGGAAAGCAACATGTGACGGGGGTGAGGGGGGTGAGGAGGAATTTTCCGGGGAAGAGCTAAGGGGCATAATGGGGAATTAGGAGTGTCATTGACAGTGCCCGTGATGGAGTCCAGCGGGATTGGCCTTCACCCAATATGTTTGTATCGATGGGATTTAACACGTAGGCATGAAGGCTCGCACAGTGTCAGTCACAGACACAATACATAGGACTCCATGGATGGTAAATGTGACATTTGGGATCACGCATCGCCTTCAATTTTCATCAAGGACCAGTTTTTTTTTTGGGGTTTTTTTTTTTTTTCTTTAAGCGTTAGGCTGCTTGTCCTCGCCGTGGGCGATCCTTTCACCTGCCACCTACCGTCTTCTCCCATAGAGGCGACTGGCTGCTAGGGTTCTTGTATCGGAGTTCAGCCGCCAAGCTCTCCGTTGCCGGCCTGCAGCCAATCAACGTCAGCGACCGCCGCGTCATCAACGTGGATCTCTCGTCCGTGGTGAGTCATCTCTAATTAAACGTCCCGGGCCATTTTAAAATGTCAAGCACATTTTGAATAGTAAACCGATTAACACAATGACTAACTTGAGGCTGAGCACTGGGGGGGCATTTTCGATCGGTAACGTCTGATTCGTATGGCTCTCGAACACCTACTTTTGTTTGTTTTGTTTTGTTTGGGGAATTACTGTTGCTGATAAATTGCTGTGGGTCAAAAGCTAATAGGGGTTAACAACACAGTGGAGTCACACATCCCCGTGCTGCAGCAACAGCAACGGCCGCAGCACCACCCTTTCCAATCCAGGCGTGGAATGCAGCGGTAAACTGAAGCAGTTTTAGTTACGGCAAAACACTTGACTGAGCATTTGCTGTTAAAGGATTACTATTGAAAAACATTGATTGAATTCCAGATAGCCATGCAGAGAGAGAGAGAGAGAGAGAGAGAGAGAGAGAGAGAGAGAGAGAGAGAGAGAGAGAGAGAGAGAGAGAGAGAGAGAGAGAGAGAGAGAGAGAGAGAGAGAGAGAGAGAGAGAGAGAGAGAGAGAGAGAGAGAGAGAGAGAGAGAGAGAGAGAGAGAGAGAGAGAGAGAGAGATAAAATCTATTGTGCTTCAAAGTGACCTTTATTAGGTTTATTATGAAGGAAACAATAAACAAAAAAAATTTAGGCAAACCACAGGACGAGAGATAAGAACACAGAACTGTAGATTGAGGCCACTTCCGGATTCATTGTAGGTCACGGCAATGCTCAGACTTTAAGCCGCACTATAAAACTGGATACAGATTGAAAACAAACACTAAAGTCGGTGCCATTCTGTGAGATGGCCATGTTGCGATTAAGATAAATAAATAAAATAAAAATAAAAAACATAATGAAAGAGTTAAATCTCTCTGAAGCACTCTATGTATTTGCATCACCTACTTGAGAAAACAGAGAAAACTACATCAACTGAAAAGATAGCATGAATGTCTAATCATAGAAAGTAGGACTCTCTCTCTCACTCTCACTCTCACACACTCACACACACACATACATATAACGTTTCATGCACTGGTTTCCCAGGTGAAAGGTCACTTGGACTACATGCGTCAGATGGACACCATCTTGGTGGCCGTCGGCGTGCCGACCAGAGAGGCTCCAGGAGCTCCCCTCAAACCCGTGATGGTAACTGGGCGGACAAGCGGGCCCCCGGCCCCTGCAGCCGGCACTCTGACCCCGGGTCAGAGCCTCGCCGGCAGCTTGGCCGCTGAAAGCGAGCCCCGCGGTCAGGCGGGCGGCGCACCAGGCGAGGCGGAGGAGGCAGGGGACGGCTGGGACATCCCCGACATCTCCGACCTGCTGGACTCACTGAACGACAGCGAGGAAAAGAGACTCGGTCCGGAGGAGAGCGCCGCCGGGGACGACTCGCTCCCCAGAGCTCCGGGCTCCCCACGGGACGGCGGTGAGGGCGCCGGCTGCCCCGCTGAGCTGGAGTCCTGGAGCTGGGACGATACGCACTGGAGCCCCCGGAGCACATGCGTGAAAACAGGTGACCCAGCGAGTGAAGAACACACGTTACGGGACCCTCCGCCTCCGTGAAAAGGAAAGATTCTCTCTAACTTAGTTGTGGAACATGTTAAACCTGCCCTTTAAACTGTGGAATGGTTTAGGACTAATTTATTAAAGTAATAACTTGTTATTTTTTTGCAAATAGAAGAGGAATGAATGGTTGAGTGTTGCAGCCCTCGCTCTGACAGATTCCAAATGCGACGCACGGAGAAGGGCAAGGAGGATAAGCCACGTTTAGAACAGAACTGTTAAAAAAAAAAAAAAAAGACGGGTAGCTATTTATTTGCAATAAAAAAAACAAAACAGGGAGAATGTACAAAGTGAAGCAAAACCAAAAAGAACATTTTAGTAGAAGTTTTTTCCGCTACATCTACATAAGCTGTGCTGGTACTGCTTTTTGAAGTATCTCTATCATCTGAGAGCCATGTAAGAAGACACATGAAGACGCCTTGATGTTGAGCATGACATCAATGCTTCAGTCTATTGGTTAACACCATAAATAATTTCCAGCTTCATAACACAGAAATGATGGTGATATTTTGTTTAATGTTATAGGGCTGCATGACATGGAAATGTGGAATGAATGTGTCGCTTATTACAATGACGATGTGACATACAGGACAACCGCTTAAAACTGTTTTGCCCGGAAGGTTTAACTGTGGTCAGTGGCAAATTTTAATATGAGTACATAATGGTTGAGTGTGATAAAAAGGTGTGCTTCAGAGGTCCCCGAAAAATGACCCCGCTTGACATTTCTTTTGGTTAAACAGACGTCTATGGGTGTAGGTTACAAAACCATAACCACCAGTTGAACCTAATTTCAAAGACTATTTTCCTGACATTTTTGTAGTTTACACAAAAATGTTCATGTTAAAGTGAATTTAACTATTTCAGCTCAAAGTGATGAACATCTCATAATTTAATCATACACTTAATGAGCGTTATGCCTGGTACACGCAAAGGGTTTAAGATGAGATTTTCCTTCTGGAAAAGATGAATATGTATTGTACACTGTGACAACAATGCATGACAACAATATACCCTGCAGCCCTAGTATATTGTTTAATTACAACACAGTGCTACTATACATTAAGGCAGGTTTCCCTTTTAAGCACCAGAGCTAGAGGGTCTCTTGACACAAGAGGGCACAAATGCGTTGAAAACGGGTTATATTTTTCTTTGACAAATAAACCTCAATTCAAACTTGGAACGGTTTGTAGTTTTTCTATCATTTATCAGTACAAGACTTTTAAAAGTAAACTGAACTGGTGGGAAGCCAGGGCTCTAATACAGGAGCCTAGAATGTTTTCACAGTCCGCACCCCAATTCACCTCGGAGGAACCTGACTTCTTGGTAAGGTCGGTCAGTGGGTCTGCCAGTGTAGCAAAGTGGGGAATAAAAAAAAAATGGTTGTGTTCAAGCTCAGCTGGGTGGAGTTTGCATGTTCTTTCCATGTTTACGTGGATCCTCCAGGTGCTCCGGCTTCCTACCACACTAAAGACGTCTCGTAGACTTGTTGATGCCCTTGGCAAAGGCATCGGCCAAGAGCTGGAGTTGGTCACTGGGCTCCATGCTGTGGCTTTCTATTTGTGGTTTTATGTGCCCACTACCAATTAGGTTCCCAGGGTACCCTTACCTCTTCCTGAGCGTAAGAACACAGTTTTTGCCTCGATGGTCAATCTTCCTCCCTGTATCCTGCTCAGGGCAGTTTTTAGGCGCTCTAAGTGAGTTCATGGACCCATTGTAGATCACATTGTCAAGGACCAGGAGCCATTGTAGATCAGATTGTCAAGGTAAGCAGCCTCAAACACAGGGCAGAGGACAACTCCATTAACCTTTCAAACATTGCCCTGAGGACCAAAAGCTTACATGATTTAATGGCACAACCCCAAACTTGGAAAATCCATGTGCCAGTAACCTTCTCAGCGGTCTAATGTAACATACCTGGCCTTTTCCAGCATCGCCAAGACTCGCCAATATGTGGCATGGGATTTGAGTCAAAACAGGAAATTAATGCTGTTCAAGTTTCTTGATGTCTGTGCAGAAACGTGGTTGGCTGGAGTTTTTCATGAGAACTGGCTTTATGGGGTTTGACCACGCACTTACTTCCACATGGTTCACACATGTGGAAGTGCACATGGCATGGACCTCTTCCATCAGTGGCCCCACTATGCACCCTGGGATTCTGTGAGGTCTCAGGCAAAAGGTTTAGTGTCCTATAATAACATTTGAAAGGTCTTTTTTGCAATAATGAAAAGATTGTTTCATAGTTACCTGACCAATGCCATTGGTCCCAATTCAGGTGCTCTGAGTCTGGGGTTTACACTTCTCCCTGAGTGGCACCATATCTACGTAACTCCACCAGCCTCTTCTTTCAGTTGGAACCTCCGGAACATCAGGACGTGCCTTCCAACTGACTCCAGATCCCTTCTTTCTTGATCTATCTATCATGACTCCTTTAGGAGGTTCACATGGAGCAGTTGTTAAGTGTTTTGATTATTGGGACAGAATCTAACATTACTGGGCCCACCTTGCCTGATACCGTATACGAGTAGAGCTTTGTTAGCAACCTCCTTGACCCAGTAGGAATCTATTGCAAGTGCAATCAAAAGTGATTTCACCAGATTTGACTGCATTTGTACACATCATTCGTACTAATGTTTCACTTGAATGGAAGGAAGGAGATAGACATCAGGATACATAGTCACTGGTTGAAACTGTCTCCGTTGGAAATTCTTGATGGTTCAATTATCTGACATGCATGATATGTACTACAATAATCCCCTACATCCATGTGTACATCTGACCACTGCAAATGTTGGCCAATAGGGTCATAGGTTTTTTTCTGCCTTTGATGCCCCGTCCGGCGGACTGTATGTAGGATTACTTAGTATAACTTGGTATTACTAACCTGGGGTTCTCAGGATGAGCTAAATACAAAAGGTGATGACTGGATCCCCAATAACAACCCTCAGCCCCTCCGTACCTGCAACCTGGACCCCATCCATTTGAAGCACGGAAAAGGGAGTTTGAAAGTGAAGTCATTCTCCTGATATTCTTGGTAGTTTTCTAGGCTTTCTGCGGCCATACTCTCAGGTTTAACAGGATCAGATTGTTCTTCAAGCTCCAGCATGGTCTCCTGCTTTTAACAAACTCATTGGTATGCTTGATACAAACCATCATCCAGGTCCGGTGAAGGTTTCAAGCTTTTCTTCATAGAACGGGTAACTAGCACAGGAATACATCATGGAGTTTGGCTGAACCAGGCCTTCTTAAACGGGCCTGTCATCTCCAAGGACCACATCATAAACTAAGCTTTCTAGTATCACAACAGCTAAAATAAAAGTCCCTCCCCCTCGATCTCCATGGGTCACTTCAGCAGTGTCTTTTTCACGCCCATGAACACAATTGATGTCATTAATGGGTAATACATTGCTGAGCAAGCCCGACTTTTCCAACGTTTGTGGGCCACCAGTGTCAGCCAACGCTACTACCAGTAATTCTCACAATTGCCACGTTGGTGTTCAATCATTCCATTATCTTGACTAGGTACAGAACATGATTCACCCGACTGGTTTTCTTAAAGGTTATAACATTGTACAGAATTTTCATCTGTTCAAAAGGAACCGTCCTCAGTCCTTTCATACCGGTGCAAAACGCCATCTCCATAAGCTCTTTAATTTTAGTGTTGGCCGTGCCGCTGGCTGTTCTTCACCTCAAGTGGGTGGTGGCTCGTGGGGATGTCGGACCCAAAAACTATGTTGGCAAAAAATCAAGCAGAGATTTATTCGCAATTTAAAAAAAAAAAAAAAAAAAAAAAAAAAAAAAAAAAACAAGAATCATTTCAAACAAAAAAGGTCACTTCAGTAGAAGTTCTTCAATATGTTCTTTATAATATATCTACACATACACACACACACACAGTGCTGGTGCTGCTCTTTAAGCCATCGCTGCTGTCTCAGCTGCCCCGTATGGGAGTCCCTTATAAATAATGAAACCCCGCCTTCCAGTCTGAAACTGGTTTATCAGATTAGGATTCATTGGGTCATTGGAATTGGAACACGATATACAGAAAACATACATCCCTTTAACATAACATATCAATGCTCCAGTTTGTTGGTGAATACCACAAATCACTTACAACTTCATACCGTACACAACGTATCCCGATATTTTACAGTATATCCCTTATTTACATCACAACACTACTATCCAATGAAGGCAGCCGACCGTTTCTTTACAAACAAAGGCCTAAACCATGAGAAACTGGAGTGTACATTTTCATTAGTTGGAAGGTAAGAGCCCCGTACCACACCGTCTTTCACTGAATGCCTCACCTCCATTACTTTAATTACATCTTATTTCCGTCTGCCGCCCTGGTTGCCATTACCGCTGCGATTTTAATTTCCCCTCGGTCCTGATGCGGCGTAATTGGACGGTGTGAAATACCCGGGTCTACGCGTACCCTAAAGTCCCCAATACCTGTGTTATCTTGGAAGGTCCTGGAATTCCCCACTGGGGATTAATAAAGTGTAAATCTTATGAGTTCTTAGAGCGCACCCCTCTGCCGGCCTCCCCACGCGTCTGAATGACCAGACTTTTATTGTGAGCTTCGTTGAATATACAGGAGAGTCCTGACTTTGATTGTATGTTGGAACCAACTAGGTCAATAGTCCTCATACGTTGAACGTTGGCCTCGCCCAAATAGGGACTTAGGGTTCCATAGTGACTACGGGGAAGATGAATGGAGTTTTCCTCTCTTTCACAGCCTGCGTGTATTGAAGGCCATTCAAACTGGGACATTTTCACTGACTTGTGTTTGACTGGCTCCATTCGTTTTTCTCAAACCGTTTAAGGCGGAGCAGTGATTTTGGGAACAGCAAGCTAAACATTTGGGAAGAGATAAGGCGTGTCACCTGCTGCCAGTAGGATTCCTCTCTGAACACTGAAGCGGCAGACTGAGAAAGTTAACAAAGAGCATGATAGAGAACATCTTTACTTTTTATGTTTCCACCTGCCCTACTATTTTTTTTTGGTCATTATTTACAGTAAAAAAAAAAAAAAAAGTTTGTACATGAATCAATGGAAATGACACCAAAACACACCAGAGGTACTCTATCTGGATCATGGTGGAAAGCTCAGAGTTTGGGAACGACTACAACAGCTTTGCCTTAAACTTTCAGAGAAATGGGCCGCATGGAATTGTCGAGACAGAGTTAGGGACCAAAGTTAAAAAGTGAAAAGTCTGCATTTAACTCGGAGTGCGACGGACACAATTGTGCGAAAACCCCTTTCATTTTTTTCCCCATGGAGAATTTGTTTTGGAACATATTTGAGGGTCGATCCTGCTGAGTTTGAGAACAACCAAGCGCTGGTTTCGACCCGTGTCTGCGCAGCGCACAGAGGCCACACAGGGCGGGGACGCACGCTCACATCGTGCAGCGAACACAACGCGCCACGTGAGACGGGGTCATCTGAGGCGCCCTGACATCACGACTGGGGCGGGACCACACGAAGTAACATCCACAACATGGACGCATTTCTGCCTGTTTTCCTGGCTGCATGACGTCGAACGCAACATAGCATAAAATAACTTCACCGGGTTTTGCACCCGGTCCGAGACAATACAAACTTTAAAATAACTCGGAATTTGTGTCTGAACGGCGTAGTCTGGTCCGGCGTCAGTCCAGTGTCTCCACCTGATTGGGGAGGAGCAGCGGCAGCTCGATCCCGCCGTGTTCCGCGTCCAGCAGATTGACGGCGTCCGTGGCCGTGGCGGGCGGATGGGTGGGATCGGAGGCCAGCGGGGACGGGGGGTCGCTGGCTACGTTGGGCTCGCCCGAGTTGCGCAGGGAGAGCGAGAGGGCCGGCGAGGGCCTCCTGGGCGAGCGGGAGAGGCAGCACGGCAGCAGCTTCCCCAGCGCCCGCTTGAAGTCCCTCATGAAGAGCGGGTAGATGATGGGGTTCATGGTGCTGTTGCAGTAGCCCAGCCAGGTGATGGCGTCGAACAGGGCAGGCGGGACGCACTCGCACACTGCCTGAGAGAGAGGGCCAAAGAGGACGAAAGGGCAAGGAGAGCAAATGGCAGAAGCAGGGACAAGGTATAAAAGCTCAATGATGCGCTCCATTATCATTCACTACCAACTTAAAGGGGACCTTTTACGTTCCTTTCCCATTATGCTCATTTTTTACACATGAATACAAGTCTCTGAGGTCCCCCAAAACATTTTCTTGAAGTCTTTTGCTGAAAATACCACTGAGATTGTGCATTCCAGCCATTGTGACATGCGTCTAAACCTGTTCCAAAAAGGGCTGTTTCAGTGCGTGCAGCTTTAATGGTGAATGGGCAGCCAAGCCCCGAGTTCTTAGCCAATGGGGTTTGCGCTTTAGCCTGGGCTCCGTTCAACTTTCCCTGTAAACTTTCACTGATTTCACCTCATCGCTCCTCCAAAATCTGTTTCTGAACAAATTTGAGGCGAGATATAAGCAATCCAGTCGCTGAATCTTCACTCATATTAGATCTACAAGGCCTCTTTTAAGAGTATGTTCAGACTTGGGTTGCCGTGCTCCAGGCTCAGGGGACAAGGACACTGCACCTGGACGCTTGGGGATTCTAGGACGCAGGGATCTTTTGTTTCATGTAAACATTGGAAAATAAAATAAATACATACATCTACAATGCACAATTTCAATTGGTTTTGTTTGGAGAAACGCACTGCAGATGGGATGGAGCAGATGACACGTAAAGAAATCTGTGCTGAGCTTATGTCATTCTATACAGAACATGGCAGAGAATAAGGAAAAGCATAATAGGTCCCCTTTAAAATGGGAATTCTACCGCAAGCCATAATTTCAACTCATTGCACCGATGGACGTGTAATCGACATAATCTCTGGAGGGAACTAAAAGCAGCGGTAGCGGCCAAAGGTTTAGGGGTATACGTCCAAATTGCACATAACTTTACCCCTGGTTAACTTGCTAGTTGACTAGTACAGCGGACAAGGCGGCGAACCCCCCTCAGTTGCAGTCCGTGTTGAGACGGGAAGCCAGAATGTTGGCAGCGCTCAAAGAGATTTGTTTGTTCGAGAACATTTGACTGCAGGCAGCGTGTTCCTTACCTCCGAGATAAGTCTGTGTACCTCCACTCACTTTAACCCCGTTATTGGTTGAACTGATAGCCCACATCATACAACAGAGGTTTTTTTTGGGGAGACGTGTATGGGTGGGGTATGATAGATTTGGTCCGTCGAGAGCGGAGAGAGAAGATACTCCCACTTCCAACACACGGACGTCACTGGAGAAAGTGAGCGGCAGTACCTGGGCTTCATCTCGAGGTGAGGAACGTGCACAGCCAAACGTCCAAACAAAGCTCCCGAATCCCTTTTCCCCCCCATTTTCACCCGCGACAGGGGTCGACCCCTCGGGCCCGACTTCTGCCGGTCAGGCTGAGGCCGTAATCGTGCGAGAGGGAAACAACAATGTGAACGATGGCGTCGGGACCCGGCCGCTTTCCTCTTCTCCCCCAGCGCCCTCGAGTCTCCCTTTGAAAAGCCCTGGAGGGTTCTCTTCATTTTTTTTTTTGTCTCGATCAGTAGAACGGGGAGACGTCGAGAAGGGAGACAGCTGCTGAAGTAGAGGTTCCAATACTATCAAGCTGTGGGGGCGAGTTGGTGGGGGGGGGGGGGGGGGCTGCATTCACACACCACATTGAGTGTGAAAAGGAAAGGAGAGCGCCAACACGGCTCTGTGCGCTCCGCGTTTCGTGGGTGGGTGGGCGGGGGCAAAAGGGTGCACAGATGGGAAATGGAAATGACCGGATTATCGCGAGCTGGAGAAAATGGGACAAGTGTGATTACCAATTTAGATTACGCCGTTTCCAGAGATTGATTTAGTTCTGGAGGAGCGCTTTGTTCGTTCCCCGTCCTGTTTGGGAGGTCGTCTTCACGGGCAATGTTCTCTTTTTTTTCTTGTGTGTTTATATTCATCGATTAATGAGCAAAATTAGGTGTTGTTTTTACCCCCTCCGGAGCTCCCAGTCCAACCCAATCGAAAATCGACAACGCCGGCGACCTGAGCACAGCTCTGAAACGGTAATTTAATGTGTTGTTTTCCTGGCGAGTAACCGAAATGAGTCAGCCACAAGTCTCCCTGAACGACAGTCTATTTCCTCGTCGGATTGCTTGGTAGAGCGGTGACGCCGGGCAGAGCCAACGCTAAAATAGATTGGTATCCAAGTGTCCTCCACACACACACACACACACACACAGACATACACACTGATACAAACACACCCATACACACACACACACACACACACACTGATATATACACACACACACACACACACACACAATAATACACTCTATTTCACGCTTTGCTCACATTCCCCTACCGTACAACAACGAGATAAACTAAAAATGCAAGTGTGAAAATTGCAACCACTACGCCGTCTGAATCACTGGGGTATGTGAACACAAAGTCCCCCCTCGTGTCATCAGACATATGAAAACCTGGAGTAGTAGTGAAGTAAAATTTGTTTAAAGAAAAAAGGGCTCACGGTTCCCTTAAGCAGACGCATCACTCCAACTTTTGTTTACAGGACGCCGCGTGGCTTACTTTTCTATCCGGTTATCTATCTACGTATCTCTTCATTCTATCAGAGGATCCATGAATGTCTCAACGGGTGCGGTTGTTGACATGTGGATGCCTCACATGAGCTAAGCAGGCGGTCGTTGTGATACCCCTGGACCAGTGGGACCCCACCTCTTTAGGGCTGGGCAATAAGGATTAAATGAAATATCTATATTTTTGGTATATCAGTAATTTGAAGATATTTTTGTGACTATATCGATATTTACGAGCGAAAAACATTTAAGAAACAATCACTAGTAATGTTATAACTACTGTAGATTTATTGATAAGAAAAGTCTATGAAGTTCAGAAATTTGCATTACTTCAGTGTAATGCAGCCTTAAAGACTTTTTAACAATAATAATATCACAATATTATAATCAAAATCCTGGACGATGTCTTGTCTCATATCGATAGATATTGATATATACTGTAGCGTAACTCCCCACTTTATATTGAAAATGCAGCTTTAATATTTTAAATGTAACTACCCCCAACCCCAAATCCTTAGTTTTGTTCGGCTAAATCATCATCATCAAGGTTTATGTTTGTCGTTTCATCTAATAATCCTCCACTCTTGGCCGCCGAACGCTGATTCATTCCGGTTAACCCCTCACCCACAGTTATAACACAAAGAAATGTCCCTGGGCCAGAAGCGGTGTCAGCTGTCGGTGCCTACCTGAGCCATGTTTGTTATGAAAAAGGGCAGCCAGGCGCTGAAGAAGAGTCCCAGCAGCACGCCCAGCGTCAAGCTGGCCTTCAGCGCTCTCCGGCCTTGCCTGTGCGCCAGACGTCGCTCGCTGTTTACCGACAACTGTGGAGAGAGGGTCAACGCCAAAGGATCCGTTATCTTCCACCCGGACATGACCGGCTCATCTTTTCGGTGACGGGAAGTGACCAAGGCGGTCACCTCACAGGTTCCATCGTCCAGCCCAGGGATGCCTGATGGTGTGGCGGATCACTTCGATCACTCGCCTCCGCCTTCCTGTTATTCTTTTATTACCATCACCCGACTGATCTTTGCATCTGGCTCTGCGGGAACATCCGAATCGCGAAAAACCTTTGAATTTGAAAAAGCTAGGCAGCTCGTCTCGGTCGGAAGGCCACGGAGACGTACAGTACGCTGATGCTCGGATCGTCCAGCCGTTCACTTTCTCACCTTTGCAGACACCGATTGCATGCGAGCGGTTCTGTAAGGGGTGTTTTCTGCTCTTGCCTCAACCCTTTATTGGACAAATGTACCGCTGGTTCTCAGAGGCAGCCTCGTTCTGAAATCCTCAGCTCAAAGTGGCCCAGTGGCTCGTGAAGAATTGTGGCACGCATGCAGCTGGAGGTCCGTAACATAGCTACCGACCGTCTGTACAAACCCATCACCCTTAAAAACCACCCAGTTGTTTTTGTTAACCGCTCGAGAGAGAGAGAGTGGCTTTTCATTTAGTTTCCACTTCAGTTGGAGATGTTTTCGACTGCATTGGAAATTGGCCACCTTTCTGTCCTTTGTTTTTTTGGGGGCCTGGGGGCCAGTTTTGAACAATTACACTGCCCGCGGTGTTACATTTTAACGCAAAAGGCGGGCAACGTGACATGGCTCGTCTCTTACCTACATACACAACCTACATACACAACCAATTATCTGCCAGGCCCCAGCTCAACTCTTTATGAGGATTTAAATACCATAGTTTGGTTTGAAATGGCTTTTCTGTTCTGTTGTTAATTCCTCTCCAAATTAGCCGGGCTCCAGTTGACCTTGAGAGCCTGCCTCCTCTATGAATGCAGTAAATATCAGTGAAACAATGTCAATGGAAACTCTTATTCTGTCCTATTCAAGATTTAATCAAGATAGAGCTGGGAGAAGGTTGAAAGCTACGGTACTGGGACTAAAATTAAAACCCACATTGTTAGACCCACTGCCGTTAGATTTGTGAACGCTCTCTCGCATTTTAGATAAATGAAGACTTTATTTAATTTAATTTAATTACTCTAAGAGCGAGTGGAGAACACTGTTCCACTTGTTGTCCTTGTGCTGCATGTTCCCAGTCTGATACATTAAAGATGTTTTTGTCTGATATACAGAAAACCTGCCAGGTTTACCTTTTAATAATCACTCACTAGAATACATGACCAGATTTTGGGGTCGGGTGAAAGTATCGATGCTGAATTTCAAAAATACACCTTGTTGCCTTTTTAATTTGCTGTGCATCCACTATATTCCTTTATGTTTTCTTACCGGTGCACTGCGTGACACAGTGGGCTCCTGGTGGCTGAAGTCATCTGCGTCCTGGTGAGCAGGTCCTGCTGCAGCCCCCGGTGATGGGGGTCGGGAAGGTTCCCCTAGGGAAGGATGGGGATATGGCGGGTGGCTGAGCGCCGCCACCCTCCTCGCCTGCCGCCGGGCTGCCAGCAGGATCCGACAGTAGGTGAAGCAGATAGCACTGGAGGGTAGAAAGAAGGTAAGGACGGATGCCACCAGGGCAAAGGGTAGCGTGACCTGCAGCCGGCACTGGAAGGACTGGCCCGCGGAAGGCAGGAGCTGAAAGTACGATGGCGGGTACAACACGTCAGAGTAGCCGCTAATGTTGCCACCAATGACCTGGTGCATTAGGGAATTCCCGCTTCCGTGGCCCAAGCTGTGCCACTTCATCTCAATAGGGAGGAAGGAGGCCAGAGCGGCCAGCCCCCAGGCGGCCCCCACCAGGAGCAGGGCCCTGGGGGGAGTCATCCTCTGCTTGTAGCGCAGCGGCGAAATGATGAGGAGGTAGCGGTCCAGGCTGATCACGCAGAGGTTGAGGATGGAGGCGCTGCAGCACATGACATCGAAGCAAAGCCAGACCGGGCAGAAGCCCGGCCACAGCACCCAGGCCCCGCACAGCACGTTGAGCATGGCGGGCGGCATCACCACCAGTGCCACCATCAGGTCGGACAGGAACAGTGACACCAAGAAGCAGTTTGAGGTGCAGCGCAGAGAGCGATGGGCAAACACCAAAGCGATAAGCAGCATGTTGCCACAGGCTGTCATGAGGATGATGACGGTCAGCATGAATGCCAAGAGCCAGGGGCCGCTGCCGGTGACGCCCCAAGCGCTGGTGGTGTGATGGCTTCCGTTATAGTTCCCCAACTGGCCAACGGCATCTACCCCTCCTCTCACACCATCTAAGCCCTGCGAGGGAGAGTCACCCATGGTGCTGTTCTCAGATTATCAATGTTAAGTGAGCTGGCTCCCTCCCTCCACTTTCAGGCACCCCTTCGCTCCTTCCTTGTAACACGGTTTTTACGGGCACTGATGGGAGTCAAGAGTGCCCCAAGAAAGAATGCTTAATCTGCTCCTGGCATAGGCAGCCAAACATCTTACTTGAGGTAGTCTGAACTGCAGAGAGGCCACAGGTGTCTTCTACTGGCAAGCCATCCATCCTTTTCTCCGCCAGGGTTAACAGGTCTGTTGTCCATGAGTCATTCCAGCCCCCTCCCTGCGGAGCAAACACCTTCTGGAGCCCTGCGGTCGCCTCCCCCACCACCAGCGTAGCGATGAAAATCACAAGCACTGTTCGCTCCATCTCTCCATGCTGACAGGCTGGTCCTTGCCTCGTCTACAGCTGAGAGAGTGAGTGAGCCATTCGGTGGCAGACAGTGGGTTTCAAAGCTGCGTGTCACAACGATGACAGTCACCGGGGGAGGGCAAAAACAGAAGAGGTGGGCTTCGATTTAAGCGTATCAGAAGAGTGCCAGTGAGAGAGGAACGGCAAAATATGCACGGAACATAGAGCAGTTCTCAAAACTGTACCGCCTCCAACAGGATTTTTTTACTACCCCACTAGGTCTTCTGTAGCGCCGGAGCTGTCAAGTCTTCGCCACAAGTCTTTTTACTTTATTGCGCGCCAGACGTCTCGAGAAACGAGCAGCAGAAAGCAACAAAGAATATCCCACAGCTTGTCTTTGAGAAGCAAAATTCTGCCTGCAAGTGCTCTACAGGTATCATGGCTGGCGCTCCCGGTGCCTTTTGATCCCCCACTCTTCTTAATCCCTGTGTCGGCCACTCCAGTGCGCCTTCCACCCAGGACGCAGAGTTTCTCAGAAGGAGCGTGTCGAGGCATCGAGCCGTTAATGCATGCCCGTGCACAATCACAGCCCAGAAATGCTAATTCTTCATCCTAAGCGTGGGTGTTGTTTTGGTGTTTGATTGAAGCATTTTTAACTATCGCTGTATTACCACCAGGACATTAGGAATAGTACATTTTATCCCCTGTTAAGTCACAGCAACGTGGATGAGGATGGATTGAACATGGGAAGATCCTGCTTTTTTGTAATGTATTTTAAGGGTTTTAAAGGTCTGGTAATTGACCATAGATGTCTAATAAATGTTTGATACTTACTAAAATGCCTTCCCCTGTACAGCCAAACATTGTAATGTGATTAAAAATCCTTGTTTTGTTTTTTAAATTTATTTCTTTAGCCTGCAATTTCCCACCTCTGGAGGTGAATAAATTATCTTTCTAGTTTTGTGCAGCACTTTCTAACTACCCAAAGCAATGAATGCATTTTCGATTTCTTTTGATTACCCCTCAAGCAAAAATAAATAAATAAATAAATAAATATACCTGGTTATACACGTGGGGGAAAATGAATCACCGGTATTCAGTCAGAAAAGAAGAAATAACTTTAAGGACAAAAAGGATTTTGAATAAAAACAGTAGACATAAGTGAAAATCAAGCAGTCCCTCCCCGGTCTCTCCGATGTGGGCCCCTGATAATTAATGGGTATTTAAATAATTAAGTGGCTTTTGTGACAAGGCTAATTTGTCAACCTACCAGTAGGAGCACTTGAATGTCAAATGTTGTGAGACAATAGGCATGCTCACATTTCCAAATAAATCAAGAGAAACATGTTTTTTATCCTTTCATGGTGGTTTTTATTAAAGAAACACAAGACGGTCCTGTTGAGGCGCATACAAAGCAATGGCCAGTCGTACGAGGGGAATAATTGTCCAACAGAGACGCAGGTCCAACTGGAGAACAGTGCAAACGCTAAACATCCCAAAAAAAGAAGCCACGGAAATAAAGAGCCAGTCCGTCGGTGACAAACATCTATTGCTCCTGTTGGAAAGAAATACATCGGAATATTACTTGAGTATTTGACAAATTAACGTTTTGAGTTTCAGTTCAGCTCTTCTGAGGGACACGTCTCTCCGGACCAACCTTTATGCTTCTGTGCGGTAAATAATGTGATCTCAAATCAGTCTGACAGTTGGAATATGCCATGCCCAGTCCCGTTCCCAAACCGAAGGAAATCGGCCACGTGCGTCCTGAAAACACGACAAGTGCGGAATCTTTATTTGTCGTAATGGATAAAACAGATACAATTTTTAAAAAGCAATGTGACCCATTTCCAAGTCTATTGAAGAAAAATGTTTGTCCTTTGGCACAAATGTACGGCTATGAGGAGCTCTGACAGGATGCTGGACATCTTAAGCTGTGCGTCGCCCATAAGGGACCTCGGGGCGAGAATGAAGGAGGCGCCCAAAAGTTTAAAACCACCAAAACGACTCACTTTTGAAGAACATGACGGAGAACACGATGCCCAGCCCCAAGCCGGCACCTGGGAAGAGAGGACGACACATGAGCGGGAGGGGAGACATTTAAAGAGACAGGATCTCTTTTGTTCTCCGACGCGGTGATTCTCAGTTCGATATGACCCCGTTGGATGAGATTTTTGTCTCTGGGACCCCCAATGTGAGATGTTTTTTATCTGGGACCCCCAACCTGACAAGATGTTTTTGTTCTGTTATGGATTTTTGATATATAAGCAGATGTGCTGATGTCACCCTTCTCAACGTCTTTGGTTTTTTTTCTTCTTCGAGTCACTCGGTCCTCCTCACATGCGGTGCAGATGGAACCGCTTATAATCGTCACGGTTACAGTGATCAACCGCTGACATGCATCCAAAAGCATGGTACAGAATCATTCCTATACAAATGCTGTTTTAATAATCCCCTTGTAGTAATCAAGTCGTCTGCTTACAGCGTTGACAACATGATGACAACGTCCGGGGAAAAAAAGTTAAATGTTTAACGACGCCAATACAATTTCTTTTACTTTACTCCCATGATCCTTTGCCTCACGGCAACCCGTCTGCAGTGGTGCTGCAGGATTTCCTTACCATTTTTACATTTTCATGAAACACTTTAAATCCTGTGCGACAATTATTTTAAGTTTAACATTTATTGAAGACTGATAATTGGCAAAACAGGTGGGTGTAGAGCGGTGGCGTGAATGCGTTATGGAAACAATTTATTAATTTATTACACATCATGTTTATTACATGTAAAATTATTGACGCAAGGTTATTTCATGTTTTAATTTAATGTGTTAATGCGCGTTGTTTTACAAAGGTGATGTTAAATTCAATATAAGATGTTATAGACATGGCCTTGCCCTCTCTGCATTGCCTGGAAAAGGTCCTTGAGGACGATCTGCACCA
Source organism: Zeus faber (assembly GCF_960531495.2). Taxonomy (NCBI): domain Eukaryota; kingdom Metazoa; phylum Chordata; class Actinopteri; order Zeiformes; family Zeidae; genus Zeus; species Zeus faber. The sequence continues at coordinate 5,774,383 of NC_137194.1, read as the reverse complement.
ACCAAAACAAGTAACACTGATTTTAAATGGTACTTTTTGCTTTATTTGAGACAATCTTTACACGAGTAATTTGACTTAAGTGCAATTTCACCATAACAACGGTACTTTTACTCGAGTAACGTTAATTTAGTACTCTTCCCACCTCTGAACGCTACAGAGATAACATTTGATAACACCTTGGATGATGATGAAAAAAGTCATCACTGTCATACATTGACATATCGTCATGCAGTCTACATTGTCTACCTGTGCTGAGGACCCCCCGGGACCCCACCTTGAGAAACTCTGCTCTAACGGGTGGTTACATTAAACAGGTACCTGGTATCGTTTCCCTTTGGAAATAAACAAAAGAGTTTATCGTGATCTATCCTCGTGGAGGGATAGAAAGGCGGCGCCCCGCTGCCTGCCTGCCTGTCTGTCTGTCTGTCTGTCTGTCTGACGACACAACTGCCCCCTGACGGACCTCGCCGCAGCCGCTTGACATTAGCTTTAGCTCCAGTTAGCTTCTCGCCAAAGTCATTGGCGCCCACGCTCCTCCTTGTGGACGCCACGGTCGCGGCCACGCCCGACACAAGGGGGTGCGGTCGCACAAGCCCCTTGGCTCTATTTACCGGCTTTGATGGTGCCATCCGCCAGGCAGCGGTCCCACTTCTTGCCCAGCTCCTTCTCAGACATCCCGGCGTTGGCTCGTTCGCCTGCGACGCTGCCCGCACGGCGCTCGACTGGAACGCCGCAAATCTCGCGAGACGTCCATCCGTGACCGGGAGCGGCGCGATGTCGCCATCGTGTGGCGGGGAAACGGCGGCGCTACGAATAGAAGACGACGATATAAAAAGATGATAAACGAAATATAAGATAATTAAAAAAAAATATATAAAAAAAATGCAATAAACCTACAACTTTGCTAGAAAATAAATAAATTATTATACAATATACCTTAAAAAATATGTATAAATAATAATAAAGCTCTGTATCAACAATCCCAACTGTCAATAACAGGAAATTCCACACACACACACATATTTACACATACATAAAAATACATATACACACATATACACATACTGTACATACATACATACACATACTGTACATACATACACACACATATTTACACATACATAAAAATACATACACACATACTGTACATACATACATACACACACGCACATACTGTACATACATACACACACACATACTGTACATACATACACACACATATTTACACATACATAAAAAACCATACATACATACTGTACATACATACACACACACACGCACATACTGTACATACATACACACACATATTTACACATACATAAAAATACATATACACATACTGTACATACATACACACACACACACACATAACTACAAATACATATACACACACACATATACTTATACATATACACACATATTTACACATACATAAAAATACATATACACACATATACACATACTGTACATACACACACACATACTGTACAAACATACACACACATATTTACACATACATAAACCATACATACATACTGTACATACATACACACACACACGCACATACTGTACATACATACACACATATTTACACATACATAAAAATACATATACACATACTGTACATACATACACAAACACACACATAACTACAAATACATATACACACACACACAAACACATACAGAAAATATCTACAAAATTGTGGCACGGTGGCGCAGTGCATTGCACTGCTGCCTCAAAGCAAGAAGGTCCTGGGTTGGATTCCCGCCTGGGGCGCTGTTGGCACCGTGCTCCGGCGGGTTATCTCCCAAATAGGAGCCTTTCTGTGTGGAGTTTGCATGTTCTCCCCGTGCGCACATGGGGTTTCCTCCACCTCCCGTCAGTAAGGACCCCCACCAAAAAAAAAAACATGCACCCATCATTGTCTGACCAGCGATGGACATTTATCATCTGGTCCCCGGGCGCGTCCACGTATGCTGCCCACTGCTCCTGGCTGTGCCCCCAGAGGAAGGACAAGCCAGGATGGGTCAAAAGCAGAGAATCCATTTCACCGGCCACCATCAATGCATGTGTGTGTGTGTGTGCAAGCATGTGTTATAGTGTGGTGTGTTGCGTGACTAATAAAGACTGTTTCTTCTTTCTTCTTATGTTAATGTGATTGTATCATAAAGGTGTTTCATGAAAATTTGGAAGGTCAAGTTTGACCGTTTCTATGGACTCCGGTCACCATTTTTGGAGTATCACGTCCATTCAATTGCATAGAGAAATAGCCAAAACATAGCAAAACACACAAAAAGGGAGAAAAAGAACGGTCGAGGCGTCACACAGGCCGTCTCACACACACACACACACACACACACAAAAAGCTTGGAGGCGAGGAGACTGGCGGACATTTTATTTTTCGACACAGATCCGCAGCACATTCCAACACTGGTTTCCTGAGACGATTCCACGCGGCCACACTCCCGTGTGGGACGGGGCCCACCGTGACACCCCCGGCCTCCAGATCCGCCTCCGGTCAAAGTCTTTCCGAGCGCGGGGGAGGGGGGGGTGTCCTTCGATACGCTACGCACACAATCAAAGTACTAAAACGTGGAAAACGTGTTGTGAATCCTACAAAACAAAACAAAAACGTATCGAACGCGTAGAACGACGCGCTGCACACGAACAACGCAGCGCGGACACGAAGACGTTCTAATCTAAGATGGTGCCGAGTGGGATCTGAAGTTCTCACAGTACTTCCTGTAAACACATCGCACTGGTGATTACAAGCATTTGACACAATTTCTCAGTGTGTGTGTGAAGTGAAGGACACCGAAGAGGTAGAAGCTGCGTCCTTAAAAAGCAAATAAGTGACTCTTTGGTTAACACAGCTTTACAGCCCTGACGTGCCGCGCCACTTTCAAGGGTGCCGGACCGCCGCAGGCGCCTCGCCCCGCCTTGTGATCGGGTCCTGAAGCCGTCGTGGGTTTTCGCGCCAAGGGACTGACTCCCACGGCCACGGGGCGGGGCTCACACGTCACGAGAGGTCCCACCAGGAGGGATCCTGGAAACACGCGCGAGAGGTGACGCTTCCGCGTCGCCGGCCCCCCGACCCAGTTGCCGTACGGCTCGGCGGGAGAGTCGTTTGGCAGTGTTTTCATTTTTTTTTTGGGGGGGGCTCCCGCCAGAGCTCCGCTAAACTTTCCTCCGTTTCTCAGGTGTGGTCCAAGCACACGGCGGAGCCTTCCCCCTTGCCGTGCTTGCTGATGATGACAATGGTCCGTTGTCACGTGAGCGTGCCCGCCGCACCTGCCGGCGTAGACAGGAAGCTGATCGTCCTATTCTGCGTTTCGGCGATGTCTTGCGTTCTCACTGGCCGCAGCCCGCCGCTGCTGTCGGCACCTTTCACGCTACAGGGTTTGGACTCCCCGACCGGTCCAGATGTTGAACCTGCTACATGTCTCTCGGAGTCGTGTTGTGAGCAGCTCACACAACGCGATCTTCGCTGATGGGAAGGCACTGCGAGATGCCTCCGAGCTGCGGCTTTTGTCTGGGATCTATTTATTACATTTCTATTTCACCCCTCCCCCCACCACCCGTCTGAAGACATTTATTCACGCTCTCCTTTTTTTTTTTTAATAATTGCCTTCATCTTGCCAGGGTTTGGCCTCCGTTGACATCTCGCTCGCGGTAATGAACACAGTTCACAGCCCGTTCTGAAATCAGCCCAGCCTGCATAGCAGTATTGACAAAAATAAAATAAACGTACACGGTGGTCTATATTGCAAAAAACATATCGTCGAGTGAATTCCCGCCCGTGTAGAAAACAGAGCGTCCATCAGGTCTTGAAAGTACGGAGGGGCTCAACGGGAATCCCCCCCCCCAAAAAAATAAAATAAAAAATAATAATAATTAAAATGCGATGCCGTGGCCCGTTACTCCGTGGAGCCCGGTTCCAGCGCTACCGTCGGCTGGATGGAATGTGTATTCACAGAACTCTTGCTGATGGTGAGAAGGTCGCGGAGCTCCTTGTTCTCGATCTGAGGAAATGACAATGAAATAATCGGGTTTATTCTGGCTTACAAAAATTGAATTGAAAATTTTAAATGTAATTAATTTTAAGCACTTATTTATTTATTTTTTTATATAATCAATTGTCAATATGATCCTTATTCATTAAAATATAATATAATCTTAGTCTTGTTTTATGTATATTTATAAATCTATTATTAATCTCATTGTCACTATTATAAGGGAAAACCATATAAACATTGTTATAAGTGTCTATTTCCAACCATTCTAACCTGGATTAAATCTACATTTCCCTGGCATCGTCTATGTTGTAAAAGCGATATTACGAGAAGATGTGAAAAACAAAACCAGGGGAAAATCACAGCTTTTCAACGACCAGGGTTTTGTTTTTCAAGGGCTTTTCAAGCACGTCGTACAAGAGGAGCTATTTTCAAGGTCTTCCAGTACTTTGATTTCTGGGGATGAAATTCAAGCAATCTTGCGGGAGAAAGAAAAAAAAACAAAAAAACAAAAAAACATTTGGAACGGTGGGAAGGCTCGAATGAAAGCTTCGCAATCACCTCCAACTGTGCCAGCCGCTCCCGGACCGAGCAGTAACGCCGATCGTCCACCTGCACCGCTCTTCTCATCACCTGACCCATCTCGCATATCCGCTCCACCTGGCTCTGCACCTCCTGGACGACACCGCAACAAGGCACCGCAATGCACTTTGAACAGGGTTGCATTCTGGCATATCACTTAATCTAATTCAAGGACTTCCAAGTACTTTCTTTAAGCACACATTTTCAAGGACTTTGCACAAAACAAATAATTAAAAAATGTTAGTTTTTTTTGTCTCAAGTCAATTAATTAATTAATATATATACACACACACACACACACACACACACAATAATATTAATCTTATTGTCATCTATAATAAGAAGCATCTATTTCCAACCATGCTGGATTAAATTTACATTTCCCTGACACAATCTACGTCGTAAAAGCAATTCTGATTTTCTTTTTGAATGTTACGAACAACGTTGATGTTGAAAAAAAACCCCCAAAAAACAGGGGAAGACCAAATGATCAGATCTGATTTTCAAGGCCTTTTCAAGCACTTCGGCACAAAAGGGGGCTATTATCAAGGTATTGCGGTGCTTTGATTTCCAGTGAGGACAATTCAAGCATCTCGGGCACCTGGCTAGAACCCTGTTTTAATGGAATAGTACGTATAAACAGCAACAAAACAAAAAAAAACAATGACTAAATAATCACGACAATAGAATTCAATGGGCCGCGTACTTTGGCATGGTCCTCATGGAGGTTGAGCACAGGCTGTGTGTCCAGCTCCTTCTTCCCCATCATGAGCTGGAGCATCTGCTTGCGATACCGGCCCATAATCAGCTCCAGCGCGTACTGGTGCTCTTCCAGGGACAGCCACAGCTCTGCGGGAAGGAGCCGGGGGTGAGTGGACAGCAACCCGGGACGGTGCACACATGTGGGCAACAAAAAAACTCATGTAGTCCAGCAATTCAGGATCCAATATTTAAATCACAACGCTGCATAGACGCACAGTGTGTGGACGGACCAGCGCGGTTGCTGGTTTGTTACCTTTATTCTCCTGCTGCAGCTCTTTGATTTGAGTGTTTTCCTGTGTCAGCAGGACGTGGGGCTTGCACTTGTTCAGCTCCTGGGTGTCTGAATCCTCCACGTGCTGTGGACACACGTCATTGTCATGACCAAATCACAAGGATAGCCCCTGTTCTCGGACCATGTTGCCGCCGTCTCCCGGTCCTGCCGCTTCGCACTACTCAACAAGTCAGGCCGTACCTGACCCAATATGCCACTTAACTGCTGGTACAAACCTTGGTGATGTCCCATCTCGACTACTGCAACGCCCTCTTAACAGGCTTGCCGGCCTGTGCGGTGAAGCCACTACAGATGATACAGAATGCGGTGGCGCGACTGGTGTTCAACCAGCCAAAGAGGGCACATGTCACTCCGCTGCTCATCGAGCTCCACTGGTTACCTGTAGCCGCTCGCATCAAGTTCAAGTCTCTGATGCTGGCCTACAGAGTGATTGCTGGGAATGCTCCCACCTACTTAAATGCTCTTGTAAGAGCACATGTTGCCCCCCGGGTTCTGGACTCGTCAAATGAGCGTCGCCCGGCTCTGCCGGCCGTACAACCACGGCAATCCAGGCTATTCTCATTTGTAGTTCCACGTTGGTGGAACGAGATGCCAAAAATGACCAGAGCAGGGACCTCCCTCTCTGTCTTTAAGAAGCACCTGAAGACCCAGCTCCTCAGTGAGGAGCTCCTGCCCTAACCTACAATTACTTAGCACCACCTTGCAGTATTTATTGTTACACTAATGTTGTTGTTGTTAAACTAATCTCTGTCGCAATGTAGCTTGAATGTTGTTCTCCCTTGTAAGTCGCTTTGGATAAAAGCGTTTGATAAATGACTAAATGTAAATGTAAACGTAAATGTTCATGGTGCGTTCGAAACCCTCGGATTTTCCAGGCACGTACTTCGTGTACTCCGGCAAACATAGCTGGTGCATGGTTGGAAGCGCAACTAAAACATGTGTATTATTGTGTTATCGCGTTGTATTGTTGCACTGGTGTGAAACAGCATTTAATAACCCGTTTCGGATTCGTGAAACTTTTATTTCATTTGTGTAAACATGAGATATACATCTGTTCCGGGACAGCGCGGTTCCGGCTGACGGTACCTTGTCGGGCAGGGCATTGCCCACCTCCCGCATGCCGTGTACCCTGTGGCTGAGCGCTCCGGACTGCTCGATCAGCCCCTCCGCGGCGGCGTCGTGCTCCCTGAGCCTCTCCAACAGCGTGCGGGCATCGGCCAGGACCTTCTCCAGGGTGCACGCCATGGACAACTCCTCGGAACTCGGCAGCTCGGAAGACCGCGCCGCTCCGCCCGCTGCGTGTTTGACCCGGGCCGGAGAGCCCGGCTCGGGCTCCGAGGGTCCGCCCGTGCGGAGAGCGAGGGAGCCGCGGGCTCGTGTCGCACCCACGACGCGGCCGCGCGTCGTTCCAAGGCGTCGGGAGGTCGAACTGGACGCGACAGGACCAACTGACGCGGGCGTGGAAGGCGACCGCCGCGACGCTTCCGCCTGGACGCTTCCGTAAAGCTTCAAACCGACGTCACTTCCGCCCCTCGGCGAAGTCGCGTTCAAGGACGTACGCCGCGTTCCGTTGAACTCGGAACTCGTGAAAACGCCAAATCTCCTCCGCGGGGGCAAGTGTGCAACGGATCGGAAAGTAGGAGCCCCAGGTCGGAATTTTGTGACGGACCTATTATTTGAAAACACATCCTCGCGGTGATGTCACCCGTTCTGCAGGTTTTAAGCTCTGTTAATGAACGGTTCTGCAGGCTTTTAGAATAGAATTGGGCGCAGGGCAAGGGAAGTTGGGAGTGGCCGATTTCCAGGTTTCAAAGGAACGCAGCACGAGTACAACGACACGTCACGCCAATGTCATTATTTAATAATGTTAAATTCTTCATTCTTCAGACTTTTTTGTTCCAAAATGCCCGGTCAGCTCTTCCCCATTTTATTATTGAATTGAGTTCACCCCTCAAATCACGCATCTCGTAACAATCGTTGCTTTCTGCTCCTCGTAGTAATAATAAAAGTGGTGGATTTTTAAAAGCTGTATAAATGTCTCTCTCTCTCTCTCTCGGATTGTGCACGCGTACTTTCCTTCAATACATTTATGATGCTGATGATTGTTACTGTTTTACATTATTATGGTATTATCAATCTCATGCCATGATTTTGTTCAATATTATATAGATAACCAAACAACCAAAATCAAGTCAAAGAGATTATTTGTCACAGACGTACACATACGGTCGTACATATATGCAGTGAAATGTCATGACACCCGGTGACTACGCACCAGCTCTATAACCAGGCCCTTCTTTGCAGTGGAAATAACAAAGCACATCCAGTTAAGGATCATTTGGACTTTTCCTCCACTACATCTATACTTTTTACTGTGTTACAGTTATTTCTTTAAAAATTTTTTTTTTTTTACCATTTTTTGGGCCTGTATCACACGTCTAACACGCTCATCTTTTCTTTACCTGGGACTAGGTCTATCAAGCCCCTGAATTAGGCACGGCATGCATAGTGCATGTCGTGCCTAATTCAGGGGCTTGATACTTTTAAAACTTTAAGCACATTTAGAGCAACTACTGTAAACATGCTTTTAATCTGGTAGAAATGCCGAGGTGATGCTACTCGCTTTTACTCGTGTACGAACTTTTGTCGGGGTATTTTTTTTTCCTTAAGTGAACGATCACATTATTGCTCCTATTTGTCCTTATTTGTATAAATATACTGGATATAGTCGCCTTATAATAAGTTATATGACTTAAAAATACATATTTCTGTTTTAGTGCATGTTTCCGTTTGAAACAAACGGCTTAGATCAAATGCGTTGGAGCGACGGGACCGGACGCAAGTCGACCCAATACGCGTCCTACGTCGATAGAAGTTGGTCCTCCTCGTCACACGCACGCCGCGGCGACGTGCTTTACAGAGACCCTCTCCGCCGCGAAGAACAGACGCGTCGCCACGGACCAAACCCCTCCTTCCCTCCCCGCGTGTCAGCGGCGGCGGCTGCCGCGGGCCGCTCGCGGGCGTTGCATTCTGGGGGGAAACGGGTCGCGCGTTTCTCACAGAAAAAAGAGACTCTCTGGCGGCCGCCGGCGATACTCCCGTCGAGTGAAATCTCGCGACAGCGCAATTTCCACCCACTACGTAATGTGCCGTGCTGCTTCTAGCGGCGCTGGTGACAGTGCTGAAAGCTGTTGGGGTGAGTTTTGACCGATTCCGCCGTTTTCCGAATCCGACGTTTCCCCGCAGGCGCCCGGAATAACGACGGCCCCACGCCGCCCGCGGCCGTTTCGGGTGGAATCGGCCCCCGCGCCGCCGCGGGAACGTGGCTGTCGAGGAGCCGGGGCCTGGGTGGGGGCAGCGGTGTTTCTCCTCCACCCCCCACCCCCCCCCCCTTCTCTCCGCGTACGTGCAAGCGTGCTAGCTAACCCAGCAGCGGATCGCGTTAGCATAACGGAGGGCCTAGCTACTCCCAGAACAACCAGCGGGTTCGTGTGTGAATATAAACCAGAACGTGTCCGTAATATTCCGAAATGTTCGACTAGGTGTCGTGACAAACGGTTTAATGGTTCTTGTGGCGAGTGACAGCCGGAGCCGGCCGAGCAGCACGGGTTTCCCCCGCTGTCTGTCGCAGTTTCTTTGTTGTCCCGCCCCGCGCCGAGCGCCGCGGCCGGCTGTAGCGTTGCCCGGGACGCGACGTAGCGGCGGGCCCACGTTGGACCGGCGACGCCACGGTCCAACTGACCTTAGTTGATTCGAGCGGTTGGTTCGCCTTAAAACCCCAGCGTTCACCCCAAATGTACGTCTCTCTCTCGAATACTTGCTTAATAACGTACAACCCGGTGAATACATTGTTATTTATAATCATAATTCCAATAACTTATCCTGTGAATAGGGTCACATTGCACATTCTATATATTTGACTTTTCGCGTTTTGCTTTTTTTCAGCTCTTTGTATATATTTGGTAAATTGTATTTATTTGTTTTTATTTACTTATTCTATTTTATTCTTTTTTTTTTCTCACACTGTTAAGCTTCCCTTACACTAATAGGCGAAATAAAGTCATTGTGATGTTGACCCAAGTTAAACCAGGACTATGCTTTGTTACCAAGTTCCTTCCGAACAAAGTCCCGATTTTTAATGAGAAATGTGAACGAGTTAACAAACTAAAAGCCTATGGAAGGAATTTTGTGTCCCAGTTCACATATAAAACCTCCTAACCCTATAGAAGTACAAACGTCAGGATTGAAAAGTGCCTACAAGCCACAAATCTGTTCAGATTTTTAAATATCTTTCTCCAACCACAAATGGGTAATATATTACTTGCCATTTTGCAAATAAGCATAGCTTCATTTGTATATGATTAAATATGTATTCAATTTTGTTTTTTGTTTATTTTTTTTGCCCCTCGCTCGTAACTTTCAAATGCCTGATACACATAATGGTAAAATACAAATGGTCCATATGTGGATCAGCCGTTTAAACGCGTGTTGTAAAGTTGTAAGTGACAAACATGAAAATATTGTGTGTGTGTGTGTGTGTGTGTGTGTGTGTGAGAGAATTCCTTCCATAGAAGTCAATGGTAAACTGTCAACTGCACTTATCTGGACTGTCTGCTTGCCATGTGTCTGGTCGGCTCAGGCTAGCAAGCTAATTCTGTCAAGTTGTCTTTTCAAGTGCATGTGGCCAGGCCTAATAAAGGTGGAAGGACATTAATTAGAAGTTAGACGTTTTTGACCAAAAATACGTCTTACAGACAAGCTAAGAACAAATTGACGGGGTGATCTAGGGTTCCTGCGGTGTTCTCTGCATGAACTTTGTATTTTGTCTTTCTCACGTTCTGTGACCTCCCCTTGTCATGATTGGTCCAAATTCCATTGCGTCATCGCAGGGTATGGACTTTAATCTCCCGTTCCGGATCATTCATCCTCCTCCTTTTCCCGGGTCAACAAGCCTGTTTTTTTTTTCCTGAGCCGCAACATTCGGAGCATGTTATATAGGTACCGTATCTCTTCAAATATAAACCGGTACTCTAATAAAAACCAGTAAAGAAGGGTGAATCTGAGTTTTAACCAACATTTTAAAACAAGGGATGTTCCACCTTGGATCGGGACAGTGGATTGCGTAATGGAGAGCGATCTCTGGTCCACTGTGCGGCCTGACCGTTCCTGTGTCTCTGGGGGGGGGGGGGGGGGGGGGTAATGTGAGTTCATTTTGGGGAGCACGGCACCCAGACGGGAGTTGAGGTCGATAAAAGCTGTGGTCCGTATTTGCGGAAATATGGGTACCGTCAATAAATGACATTTGAGTTTGATTTCACTATTTTTTTTGTTTTTATCTTTGTGAAAGGCAAAACCACTCCCACTTGCTGTCGTTGTCGAGTTTGTGCTTCTTTCACCGCAGAGTTCTTATTGAGTATCCTGCTGACGGTGTTCTGGGACATGTTCTTCGGTGATTCTAACATTTTGTTTTCGCGTCTTTAAGTCTATCTCCACCTTAAGGCCTTTGAGATGTTTAAGGTTAAAGACCTTTAACTGTAAAATAACTCGATGGTTAAGCCAGTGATTTTCACCCATTTTACAGCACTAATGACCCCCAATTTGATATGCGTTAGACCACTCTACCCCCCATTTTGTTTAGTCTCTCTAGACCTCAATGCGATAGCTTCTGAGATAGCAGTGCAGCTATGATAGTCATTATTGTTATTTTGTTGTCGTCATTCTTTAATTGTCCTAGTCTCATGTGAAATAAATTGGATAATAATGACGTTTATCGATAATATAATAGTTTTGTCTTGGGACACACTGGAACCTGTTGAGGACCCCTTGGTGGGGATGCACTGTGATGCTGGGTCACACCAGCAGTGAGGGGTGCATGGTCTCAAATATTGTTTTTAGAGTGGGCAAAGTCTCGTTTGCCTCAGTGCCACATCTAACCTCCCCTTCATCAGCCCACCTTGCCCAGTTCATTTTCTAGTTTTAACTCCCGCAACATTGTGTTGAGGGAGCGATTAGCTTTAGCTCTGCAAGCTCTTTTCATGTAGAAGAACAATTTACCAACCCCCTCTCCCAAAAAGCCTCCCATCAACTACTAGGAATTAAACTTGAGCGGCTGTTTTTCAACATTATTTTTGAACCCTCCAAGAAGCACGTGGGTTGGGAGTCCCAAACAGGATTGCAGCAGAATGGATATCATGTGTCTGGCCTAGTGAACCAGCTTGGTTTCAAACTGCTCTATTCAGGTCGCAAACACTGTATGAGCTTGTGTATAGATCAGATAAGTTTATTGTCCTGAAGGAAAAGTTGCCATTGGACACCAAGAAATGTGAAATTGAATAATCTAAAGAAATATGTTTAAAAATAACAAAACAAAAAAAGAATTGGGCCAGTTTAGATCATGTGATCAAATGGAATCCCTTGCCCAGGAACTGCCATATCCACTGATAAGCCACAACATTAAAACCACCTGCCTAATATTATGTAGGTACCCCCTTGTGCTGCCAAAACAGCTCTGAACCGTGGAGTCATGGACTCCAAAAGACCTCTGAAGGTGTCCTGTGGTATCTGGCACCAAGACGTTATCACTGATGCTCTGAAATCTTGGGAATTTGCAGGCCAAGGCAGCATCTTGAACTCTTTGTCATGTTCCTCAAAACATTCCCGAACATTTTTGGCAGTGTGGCAGGGGGCACCATCCTGCTGAAAGAGGCCACTGCCATCAGGGAATACTGTTGCTATGAAGGGGGTTACTTGGTCTGCAACAATGTTTAGGTACGTGGTACCTGTCAAAGTAACATCCACATTAAGGTCAGGACCCAAGGTTTCCCAGTTGAACATTGCCCAGACCACACTGCCTCTGCTGGCTTTCCTTCTGCCCATAGTACATCCTTGTGCGACCTCTTCCCCAGGTAAACGATGCACACGCACCCGGCCATCATGACGTAGGAGAAAAAGTGATTCCTCCAGACCAGGCCACCGTCTACCGTTGTTCCATGGTCCGGTTTTGACGCTCGCATGTCCTTGCAGCCGCTTTCGGTGGTGGACAGGGGTCAGCATGGGCACTCTGACCGGTCTGTGGCTACACAACCCCATACGCAGCAAGCTGGGATGCACTGTGTGTTGTGACACATTTCTATCATAGCAGCATTAACTTTTTCACCAATTTGTGCTACGTAGCTCTTCAGTGGGATCAGACCAGACGGGCTAGACTTCTCTCATGTGCGCCCATGGGCGCACATGACCCTGATGCCGGTTCACCAGTTGTCCTTCCTTGGAGCACTTTTGGTATGTGCTAACCACTGCATACCAGGAACACCCCACAAGACCTGTCGTTTTGGAAACCCTCTGACCCAGTCGTCTAGCCATCACAATTTGACCCTTGTCAAAGAAGCTCAGATCTTTACACTTGCCCATTTTTCCACACACATCAACTTCAAGAACTGGCTGTTCACTTGCTGCCTTATATATCTCACCCCTTGACAGGTGCCATTGGAACCAGATGATCGATGTTATTCACTTCACCTGTTGGTGGTTTTAATGTTGTGGCTGTGGTATATCAGATCAGACAGTGCTTGTGTATGCACAAGGCCTTGTTGATCTGACAGCCCTGCCTGCTGCAGCTTGTCTGCTGCCTGGCATTGTGGGCTGGGTCCAGAGGCAGCTGAGTTTAATCTATTTTTAAACATGCAAGTCTGGGGCCAAAGAATATGGTGTTCACCAAATACACTAGGGACCACTGGTTCACAGGAGTAGTTGGAGTACAACCTTCTAACTAGTGCTGGGTGATAAAACGATAATTATCGCAATATTTTTTTTCCCTCGATGTCGAAATAAAAATCTATAATTTGGATGATGTCTTCCACACATTTGTTAATTGATAGACGAGTTAAGGAAGCGGCAATTAAAACCGAATCAATTTGGACGATCTTAAGCTGACCTTTCACCTCTAGCCAATCAAGTTCGTCACTATAGAAATAAGCCCCTCCCCCGTGGGTAGGTTGCCCTTGTTAACATACCTATAGCGGAGACCGAGCGGCAGCGTCCAAAACTCGGAGGAGAATAAGAAAGATGATGTGTCGTTGACAAATAAGGATCACATATATCAATACTTTGTCGTTTTTTTGTTTTTTTTAATGTTAAAGTTCTGGCCCAAAGCAGATGGTAAATATCTAGTGTGTAAAATATGTCAACAAGAGAGACAACACAACAAACTTTATTACCAGTATTTATTCAGCTTTATGCCTACTTACCATATTTATTTTGTTTTTTATTTAATCCAATTTTTATTTAGGCAAATGTTAATAAAAGCAGCTGCACTTGTTATTTCTTGTCAACTTACATTCCAATTTATGTTTGCTGTGCAATGTTAATTATATAGAAATAATGTTTAGCATTTTGTTTTTAGATTTTTCCCTCCTTTTTTCTTTTTTTTAACATATAAAAAAGAACACTAAATGCTTTTAAGCTAAGTTGGAAATGAGATATATACATTGCAGATTTTTAGCATTTCATTACCCAAATAAATGTGTTTTTTTTATTAAAGGTGTCAAGGCATGCAGCTGTGTTTATAAAAATAAAGCATTTAACAGAAATTGTGATTTTTATTTATATCATGCTAACATTTTTGGTCTTGCATGCTCTTGCACCCCTTCAAATATTTGTCACTGTGAAAAAAACGAAAGCTTTTCTGTTGTGAAATTATCTTTCATTGAACCCATTTCTAGACCCAACAACTAAACAGTATTGACCTTTTTTTTTTTTTCCCTTCTTTCTCCTCAACAGTATGAAGTGAAACGGAACAGAATTTTTGTACCATCCGCAACTGCTTCAAGTTCAGATCACAACAAAGAAACCTAACGAGAAACATCCCAAAACCAGTTTCAAGTTGCAACTCAAGATAAAGTTAAAGGATAAAAAAAAAAAAAATCACTTCAAGGATTTCGAAAGCAACCAGTCACCGAAACGACCAAAGACAACGCAGCTGCCCGATTGAAACGCACATTTAGAGAAGCAAGCCCGCACGAGAGCCTCCTCTTATACTGAGAAGTCGATAACTGATCTGAAACCAGAAGTTTGTGCCTACTCAACAGCTTTGACAAAGCACATGTCCCAACGCTGCTCCTAGCCCTCCTCATCCTCGCCGCACCACCGTCTCACCCCGGGGTACGGAGTGAGCTGCTATCTGCTAGTTTCGTGTTTCTTTTTTTTCTCTTTTTTTTTTTTCCCCTTTTTTTAAAGTGTTTTTTTTTTTTCCCCTCCACATCTCTACCCGCCCTCCTCCCCCCACCTCCCACTGTCTATTGTTTTTTTTTTTTTTGGTTTTTTTTTTCCTCTCAGCGGTGTTTTTGCACCTGCGTTTGCCTTTTCTGCGCTCTTTTTTTCCGCCATCTCATTTTGCTTTATGCAATCATCTAGAACTTGTGCCAGAAACTTGTAACAAATAAGTGTGTGTGCGTGTGCGCAACTGTGCGTGAAGAGATCTGCGAAGTAACTGGTGCCATCAAGATTCAGAAAACTGCAAGCGACAAGACGCCATTCAAAGGTCTGTCTGACGTTTTTAATTTGTTATTGACAGAATTGAGAGCTCTGCTCTAAAATGAAGTGATGATGATGCAATTCACTTTTTATTTTTCCCCGTTCAAGGTTTTAAATGGTTTCAATTTCAGAAGGTCATATCCCAGCAGATCCTTCAGCCACTTTCCCTGTTCCTCTAAAGCCTCGTCCACATTTGCCCCTCCCCCAAATCGTGAATGATAAGATTGAGCAGCACCCACATAAAATCTGCTGTCAAATCTAAAGACGGAGAACGGACGAACAGGAGTTTGTGGTACTCCAGCATTCGAGAGAATGTTATCTTCCTGCGAGATTCTCACGAGAGGCAAACTATCTTGCAATATTTTTGGCACCAAAACAAACATGGATGCCATACAGCTCACTACTGTGGTTGTCTGTGCACCAAATGCTCACATATACACTAAATAGACACTCATGAGTCTGTGACAAGTTGCTCCTCCATTTCAGAAGTCCACACTTGCCCAGTTGCAGCTTTCTTTGGCTTTGCCGTCGTCCTTGTCCCCTTGCGATCTGAGGCTTTGACACACCAAAGGATTTTGGAAAGGCTAGCCCTGATCAAATCAAACATGTTTGATTGAATGGTGACCCTGCCGATTAGGATCGTATAGAGACATTAGAGTCCCTCACTTGCACACACATCAATGACTGCCGCGCGACTTCCCCGGCCTCAACCCGATGCCAAATCATCCGTGAAAATCACTTAATGTGGCCCTAGCTTTAGAAGATGTAAAATTTCTGCACAGAAGTCATGTTTTAAATATTCCATGAGGGATGTTTCAGTTGGATGAAGAGCTTGAAAGAATAAGAATAATAGAAGAAAAATGATGTATCAATTGTTTAATTATCAGATGTGCAAACACAGATTGGGGAATGCTGCTAAACCTAGTCCAGCTGTGCTGACATGGTGCAGAAATTAAGGGATTGTTTTCAACTCACTGCACCTTATAAACACCCTGGTGTCCTTTTTGTTTAGCTAAACAGACATTCTGAAGGATAGTTTATATGCCAAAGAAAATAATATATTACGTAGATGTTTCTATGGGGTGGTAGGGTTTGTTACATTTCATGATTGGATTAATACTTAGGGGGTGTTTTATTTTTTTAGTTTCTCAGTAATTTGGAATCCATTGGCAATTTTCTCCATGCTTTGATAGACCGCACTTGTATGCTGTACTGCTTGACATGACCAATATTTAAGGGATTTTTCACAATAATACTTGGCTGAGGTATTTTCCAACAAAACGGACCTACTAAAATTCAAGAGAGTTGCGTCATCTTTATGTGTAACCTTTACACCTCGCGTCTGTAGCATTGCATTGTCTCTGTGAACTCCTCAAGCACATGGAGGCTTGTTGGAGATTGAAGCAAATTTCCAGAAATCAATGAACCCGGTAGAGAGAAATGTGCAGCGGCCTAAAGTGCACATTGAAACACTTGTGTGAGCAATGGACAATTTTGCAGTGGCCCCAATTATGTGTCAAACCTGTTGGTTTTTTTCAAAGCATCTTGCTTTTAATTTGCAAGTCTTGATTAAGCAAGGACAGCACCCTTTTTAATGTACAAGCTCTTTGTGCAGACATTCAACATTTGCAGTGTGTATTTGTTTCCACTTAACTGGTATATGAGCTCCTGAGGTTAAACCAAAAATTGTCTGATCTTCCAGACCGTCATATCAGTAACCTAGTGTTTGGCCACCACTACAGGTCAGTTGTTCTGTAACTTCCGATGTGTCAGCTGGGCATTCCTCAAACTGAATTTTCGCCATCTCTAACAATCTGAAGTTGCTGGTCACACTACCCACATCCACCTCGCCAAACTTTTCCTACCCTGTCCACTTGGTCACCCTCTCCTTGTTGTCCTTTTCCCATCCCTGTGAAAGTCAGCTCTTTCCCTGTTAGTGTTACACTTGACTCACTGGCTGATCTATCTGCCTTACCCGTTATTTTCATGCGTATTTCTTGTCCCTCTGTTCACCCTTGCAGACATCCAGCGGCGTATCATTGGGTTGTAACATTGTTTTGGGGGGAACTTAAAATCGAAACTCGTAATCAAGTGCTACAAGGTCTCGAGTTGGGTCAGAGTATATGGGAAAATATGGGCAGTCCCTGGAAAGGCTTTGTCGAGTTTACCTTGCCTGCGTCGCCACCCACCGCGTTCGTTAGCGCTGACCTGAGCAGCACCTCCCCCGTCGGACTCAGCCTGTCACCGTACGGCCGATCCGTAAGTTCCACCTTCCCACCTCCTTTTCTACGTGCTCCTTCCCCCACCATCGTACACCCCATTCACCCACCTTGCCTATGTTCCTCTGGCTTTGTACGACTGGCCTAACCTTTTCCATCCCTGACGGGCTCCGAGACTAGCCTCTGCCCAGGTTCAGTGTTGCAGGGGGAGTGTAGTGACCAGAGTCTGGAAATTTGGCTTGCAAAGCATCTTAGGCATTTTTTTTTTCTCCCATCAAAAGTAAACTAATTGTGTGTACAATGGAAAAACGCAATTGCGGCATTTGTCAAAAATAATAGTAAATCTCTGAATATTGGTGGTTGTTTTTTTTTTTTTTTTTTTTTTTCCGAAACGATTAATTTCTTCACTTTAAATAGTGTAATTTGACACACCAAATATGAGAGCATGTTGGATAGGCATGTGCTGATGTCATTTTCTCACTTCCAATTCAAGCATTTTTAGTATCTGGCAAGATACAAAGTACTGATCTGATACTGACCCCTTTTTATTTATTTATTTTTATATCAACATACTTGCGTATCAGTGCATGAAACTTGCACAACTGTGCAGCATTACGGCTTTGTTATGCAGAGCTATGGCAATGTTTCCATATGGGGGCATTTGTTTGCTGCACTGATATAGTCTTGTAGTATTCCAGGTGGGGAATACTACAAGACTGGGGGCTGTTGCCAAGGCGCCGAAGAAACCAGACTGTTTGGGTTCAGTAGCATACACATTGCGTCTAGCGAACACCACACCAACCTTTCTTGTTGGCCACATGGCGGTTTATTTCAAAGTTTAAAAATAACTGCCACTCTGCCATTAAATTATTATTGCCATTCTGACCCGAAGTTCAACTCATGATGTAGCCTCCTGTTTTTCACAGCAGAGCAGATGAAAGAAATAAATTCAAAGAAATGTTGGTTACATCCTTCAATTGAACTGAAATGGTCAGTAACTCAAGTTTGTTGCTGTCCCAGGACTTCAGCGAGAGAATGGTATTAGAACCAACAAAGGCCCGCTTTCCCTCTAAACACTGACGCTGCACGTACTGCGCTTGACCTCATTCGCTCACGTCTTCAATTCTGTAGTTGGTACGCATCACACACGTTTACACTGGTATTGCATTGAAAATGCGTTTGTATTTATTTTATTTTATGATTCATTTAATTTTTTTAAGGAAACCATTTGCTCTGGATCATATTATAGTACTATCACAATTACCGAACCAGGCTTGTTACCTTACCTCTTGTATTTGAAAGAGTGTGTCCTCTTTTCACAAAGACTTCATGAAGAGTGAACAAGTGTAAAAACACACCTTTTCGCAGCAATGACCAAATATTCCAAATTGACCAAAATATGACCCAGCAAGGGCACTGGAAAATATGAACTTTTTGGCACATTGCTGTACATTCTGCGAATTCAGACGGTCTTATTACAGCTCTCAAATGTAAATGTATGCTGCCCAATGACAAACTAAGTAAAAGAGCTTCCGTTTTTACGCAGGTTTTTGATGTTAATGATTTGGATCATAAAATCAAGTGATTTGGGTGACTAACTCAATTGAATGGGTTAAAAAAAAAAAAATGCCCGAATTGTTAAATGTGTAAATTAAAGCCGGCAAATCCAAACATCCGTCGGCTCCAGTGTTAGAGTAGCTTAGTGCATCAACCAAAAGAGAGGCTGCTCTGGGACCCTTCATAACCCACCACCCATAATGCATCACCAACCTACTGTCAACTATAGATCCACTTCTGTCAAAGCTTCCATCTGCACTTTTCTGATTCCCTTCCACATGGCCCGTGGTAGCCGTGGCGAATACCCTTGCTCTTTCATGCCTTCGCGTCATCTGGCGATCCATTAGAAAGGAGGGATCTAATCTCATCCTTTGCTTATAACGGTACAAATTACACCCATATTGATCCAAGTTTCAAATGTCAGGCAGTTAAGGATTTATTATTGTTGATTTGTTAGCATTACAGTGACCTTCTTTGGGGTGGTCTACTTTGTTTCCGGAGGTAGTTTTCACTGGTAGGAAATCCATAGCGTTGCGGAAGCTTTTTGTACACATTTAATAAAAAAATAAATATATATTTGGATAATGCTGAGCAGGTGACATCGGAAAACCTGTGACAATCTTGCAGTAAAGACTCCCAGGAATGCTAGTGAAATCTGTTAACAATTTGATTTGCACATCTACTTTTCTGAGAGTCGCTGCTCCTCCTCTTAACAGCGCGTCCCAGTTCTGCCCCTACTATCAGAAATGGAGCGAGGCAGCTCTGAGCCCCCAGTGGCCCGCAACACTGGCCCTGGCCCCTCCACCTCTACTGGGCCTGTGCCCATCCCCCGCTCCTCCTCTCTCTCATGCCATGCCCACCCAGGAAGCAAAAAACACAAGCGGACCCCCTTGTATCAGAGATCAGTAAGTGGGCATGCTTGGCCGGGCCCACCAGTCACAGCCACATGCTGCTGCGATGTCTGACTTCTGTTTAACAGCATGGTTTTGTGATTGGTGTGTTACACTACTCACCACTTTTCAAAGGTGAGACAAGTTATCGGTATCGAGGCAGTTGACTGGTCCCTAGGGAAGTTTGTCAAAACTAATTCCGCCAGTAACAGGAGTTTTGTGAAAAGCGTGCCTAGATCTCCATACAGTTCACGTCCACGCGGTTGGAATGAGCGTCTCTAGGTTGGTGAAATAAGTTGCTGTTAACATTGCGGCACTTTTGGCGAAGTGCTGCTAGCGCAGTGCATGATTCTACGAAGCTAACCAGAAAGGACTATGCAGTGTGGTCTTTCATTACAGAATGGTCTGAACCATCACAATTTTTTTCCCCCTGTGATCTGTGTGCTACAATTGTGTGCGCTCACCTCTTCTTTACAACTGGTAATGGTCAGACAGCCCCAGAAAGCTCTAACGGTGTATATATATATATATTTTTTTTTTTTTTTTTTGCCCCCTCCCACCCCCTGGCCTAGATGTTTGCTGTGCATTGCATGCCTCATTAAAGTAGATTATCTAACCAGTGTCCAAATTTTTTTTTTTTTTTTTTTAGTTTTGGAGTTGTTTTTATTTTCTCACCTGCTCCATTTTAACATTGTAATTACTTTGTTTTTAATATATATATTTTTCTTGGTTCTTCAATTTAAGCCTTTTTCTTCTGTTTTTTCTCTTCCTTAACAAGATGAGTTTTGACCCAGGCATGCTCCACAACAATGGCCACACTGCGTATGCTAACGGCACAGGGCCCGGCATCAGGGAGACGGGCGTGGTGGAGAAACTGCTGACATCCTACGGCTTCATTCAGTGCTCCGAGCGTCAGGCACGGCTCTTCTTCCACTGCTCTCAGTACAACGGCAACCTGCAGGAGCTTAAAATAGGCGGTAAGGACCTTTGGCTTAACTTTTTTAGCGAGCTGAAGTACAATGGGGCAAACTATTTTAACCTATAAATAAAATAAGAGATGTTCTCTCAAACCACAAAGTCTCCATTACATGTCTTAACTCCTCTACCTGTAAACTTCATGCTGGAGACTGTTTGATTGGCTGCAGTGATTACTTTTCTTTTTAGAACGGTGTACATATTTCTGACTGTAATTTAGAGCTTCATGTTTTCTGAAAGGATGTTTATAATGATTTTCCGAGGGCTTCTTAGCTGTTTGTTTGGACCCTCTCCTCATATCTCAATGTCTACTGATCATTTAAATCGTTGCCTGTTTACTGTAGTTGCAAAACATTGATTGGCCTTCAGAGGTTTTGTAATAAAATACAGACAAATGGTAAGCAATATCAAAAAACAAACTCATAAGTCTTGTTCAGGGTCGTCTTAATATGGTATGTTCCAAATTTGGTGTATATTTGATCTATTGTATGTGCCAAAGAGGTAAATAAAGGGTACAAATAGAATCAAATTCTGTGGGAGAAACAGATGTTCTCATTATCATTTTATTCTAATGGCCCAAATGAAACAAGTCAATACAGTTTAGTAAAAGTATTTGACTGGTATATATCAGAAAGACGTATTCCATTTTTAAAATTATATACTATTTTAAGTTCCCTTTTTTTTTTTTTTTTTTTTTTTTAACTGTTCTGCCTAGGGGTTTGCATTACTAGTCGATTAAACGTTGCTACCCTCGCTAGACGGCAATAGAAATACTAGTCTGTTAAACGTTATTGACATTTTTACTGAAATGCCATGTGCCAATGCCCTTCCTAGTCAAATGTTGCTTAATAAAAACCGAGCTCCATTACTTGTCTTAACAGCGGAATTAAAAAAAAAACAAAAAAGAAAAAATCCTCTCACATTGGTCTGTTGGCCAGCACAGGTTAAACCAGTGAGGTGGAAAGTGGGACAGATGACATTTTATAAAAACGATCGCTTTCCCCGTGTAGGCGTCCCCTCGCTAGGGACCCCTGGTCGGGCCCTTCCTCCGTAGTGGTGCGCTTCAAGCCCGCAACCGGTTGTCAGCTTGGAGGGTTCGGGGGCGCTGTACGGCTGGTGACACCAACTCGCTTACTCTGTGCCTCTTCCCACAATTCCCGTCCAGGGTCCCGGCCCTCCGGTCAGGCATACCACCGGCCAAGTCCGTCAGGGGGGTGGAGGTTGAGCGAATGCGATAGTACCCGAAAGATGGTGAACTGTACCTGGGCAGTGGCACTTAAAATACGATTTGGTTATCGAAGAATGTGATTAATGGTTTCAAATGGTTCTTATAACATATGCAATTTTTTATTTACTTTTATTTATTTATTTTATTTTTTTGAATTAATGCAATATTTTTTCTGATAAAATACTCAAATATTTTCTGAATTTTAGTCTAGTGGACTAGTCTAAATTGGAACTTTCATTTAATCAACAGGGAAATTGGTGGTTAGGAACATTCCTAGTCCTGCCAAAAGTGGAAATGTATTCGGACAGCCTTGGATTTTTGGATGATAAAAACTGAAACCAGGTCACGACAGTGTTAAATGAAGGGGTTTAACCTGGCTTGTCTGTACCCACCCCCCCCCCCCCCCCCCCCAGATGATGTGGAGTTTGAGGTGTCGTCGGACAGGCGCACCGGCAAGCCCATAGCAGTCAAGCTGCTAAAGATCAAGCCAGAGGTACTGCCAGAGGAGCGCATCTCGGGCCAGGTGGGGCCGGACTCGCACGCCTCTCCCTTTACTGTGCTGCATGGTTATATTCATCCAGTTAAGGAACACCATTTTCTCATTTGGTTCTGTTGTTATTTTGTGTCATCATTGAATGTTTTGTCACCGTTTGCTGTTGTCAATGTGTTGTTAATTTAAAATTTTTTGTAATTTTTTTTTTTCTGTTTGTGAGCATGCCTTTTTTTTTTTTTTTTTCATTTATTATGAATTTTTTTATTTTTTATTTAAGAGCACATTGTAAATTTCACTTGGCGCGTTTGACTTCAGTAATGCTAAATCCGTACTGCTCTGGTAGCAGAGAAGAGGTTTGCTTTAACTTCGCCTACACATAAAAAGAGTCAAGCGTGGTGTTGAGCCATCGACTGGGCCTTGAACCCAAATCCTAATGACATCCATGTTGTGTGAAATGGATGGTTAGTAGTGAGTGGAGGGGGTGAATTGAAGTGGTTGGTAGTGATTACAACAAATGTCAACATATTTTACAATTGAGGGCTTTGGCAAGCAACTAGTTATCACTCCTGGGTTTGACATGTTCAAACAGCTTTAGGATGTCCAGATGTAGGCAGCCCTTACAAACAGTTTGGAAACTTTCCTCACCGTTCTCTGCTCCAAAGATAGTGGTTATTGGGTTCCCTTGACCTTCGCTATGTCTGTTTACACCCCTTATTTTTCTTGATGTGGCTCGACATTGAAATACATGACATGTACACGTACGCAGAAGTACAGTACCCAGTCCTGAAAGCCATTTCTTGCACTCTTCACCTGTATTGTTAAGAAAAATGGCCACCGATAAAAGGTATTTTGACATACTCAAAAACAACTCAATCTTTCTAATCACGTTTTGACTATTTCTACAGTCGTTTAATTTTCGTACTCGAGTGCTTCAATGACAAATCTTTGCCGCATTTTCCACATAGAACTCCCTTTTGATATGGATGACTTGCGTTCTCTGACCAAAAAGTCTTATTTGACCGCATGTCTCCAGTACCACCTCAGCTGTGACTGCAAAGAAGCGCTTTCTCGCTCAACTCTAAAATACCACCGCTTGGCTCAGATGCTCCATCTGGTAGGGCAACATACAACCTTGCATACAACGCTTGGAAGCACCATCATTTTGGTACTCAGTAGGCCTGGGCCGATATTCCATGACATCAAATATCGCAATATTTGCCACGATATGCAATATTTTCACAATATTGAAATTTTGCACAGTCTCGGCTCTGATCAGGGCCCACGGAGAGGCGTGTTATATGTGGGGACGATTTACACGTATAAAAATATATTTATGATTCCCCTTATTTATAATTCCCCATTGAAATGTTATCCCTGTGCATTTTGTAAGCTTCTACCTGTTTTATCCTCTTATTGTAATGTACAATGACTGACTGAACGGGAGATCCTTTCCGCACGTACGTTACGTGAGCGCCTGTGCGCAACTTGCGATCTGTTCTGTGATCTGGCATTAGAGGTTCTCACCAAAGAAAACAAATACAGAGTGTTTTTATTGTAGATCTATTTATTGTAATAGAATGAAACAAAAAAACCCTGCTGTGCTTAATGGGAACACTGTACATCACGGCCCCCACAACAACGATGACAATATTGTGTGGTGATATTTGGGCGGGACTGCATCACCATATAAAATGTTGGATATTGCCCAAGCCTAGTACTCTAATAATAATAATAATAATAATAATAGCAAAGACTCTGCTAAATTACAAAATTTTATCTTTTTTGCTATTTGGGATTTACAATGGGCTTAAATGTTGTTGAAATGCATGTTTGCTGCTCGACCTTTGTGTTATGCCAAGTGTTAACTGTCAATCAGATGCTACTGTCCGTTGTGTGTGTTATGTTGCCATTAAATGGATGATTTTTTTAATTTTTTGACTTATGGGAGCTGTATATCCATCAGATTGGCTACAAGTCTTGTTTATTTTTGGCTTCCCTTAAATCACATTTTAATAATTCTACTTCATCTTATAAACCTCAGATCTTAAATTGTTTCCAATTAATGAAAATCATCCATTAAATATATCTTCAGTGTGCACGTTTTGTTGCCTTATGTCCAATTTGCTGACTAAATTGAGGAATTGTCTGCATTTAACAGCTTCTTAAACCATGTCTGCTGCTTGTCTGTAGGTTGTCTCTGCAATCCCAACCCACCTAGAGGGAAAGGCGACACCTGGCCAGGTGCCGACTGGCAGTGTGTGTTATGAGAGAAATGGGGTAAGAGATTGCCAGGTGACTCAAACCAAGTAATTATAGCAGAGATGCTCTATTGGAAAAGAGATGTAGCCAGGGTGGATAGGAAAATGTACTATGCTACGCCAGGAACTCTCTGTGCCACTGTACTCTAGCTCTGCATGCTTACTATGTTGGCTCAATGCAGGGCTGCTTGGGGGATCAGCTAGCCTAGCTCTTGTGTCATTAGACCTTATTATATTATTGTATACATATTATTTAAGCGAAACATCTTGCGTCTTTATGACACCTTTATGATGTCTGAGCCCTGACAAATCTATGCACACTGATGTCTTTCCCCACAGGAAGTATTCTACTTGACCTACACGTCTGACGATGTGGAAGGAAACATCCACTTGGACACTGGGGACAAAGTCAGCTTTTACATGGAGACCAACAAGCAGTGAGTGCTTTCCCCGTGTCCATGCAGGTTAAAATGATGCCTGTATTGAGCTGGTTTTAATGTTTTTCTGTTTTTTTTGTGACCTCTGGCCTTTTAGTTCTGGTGCAGTGAGCGCACACAACATTCACCTGGTGAAGAAAAAGCAGATGAGGTGCCAGGGCGTGGTCTGCGCCACCAAGGTAACGTCCACCGTTGCCATGGGCATGCGCCACGGGCATGCGCCACAGTCGCCGCTGCTGGTCCTTCGGTGTGTTCACCTCATGCGTTGTCCTAATCAGGAGGCCTTTGGGTTCATCGAGAGGGCCGACGTGGTGAAGGAGATCTTCTTCCACTACAGCGAGTTCAAGGGTGATCTGGAGGACCTGCAGGCGGGGGATGATGTGGAATTCACCATCAAAGACAGAAATGTAGGTGTCTCTGAGCAAGTCGTCTTGTTGGTAACATACTTTTTAATGAAATGTCACTATTGTAGCAAGCTTCTCATGTATGTCTTGTGTATTTTCTTAAATTTTTTGAGTGATCTAATGCTACTGATTAGGAGCACAAAACGGGTAAAATCTAAACTCTAATCTTAACTATAAACTATCTAACTATAAAGGAAGGAATCTGTCTGTTGTCTGTATGCGTGTCCTCGATCTCCACAATGGACTAGCGCGACAACAGCGAGCCGGCAGGGGGCGGGGCTTCAGGACTCTGCGACTGAGTCACAAAGAGCGTCTTCCCCCGGTGTACGACTTCAACCGGCAGTATTGTCTTCTCATTGTGTGACATGGCACTGAATCATTAACGTTTTGTTGAACTGTGCCATAAATATGTCTTAAAGTCTTACAATTTGAACGGGCTTGCGTGAGTACATCTACTTCTGCTTAACTTTGGAAGGAAGCTAAAACCTCCCAAAACACTCAGGTCTGTCTTCTCACAAAACAGCCAAATCATTTTTGACATTGTGATTTCCACTTAGGGTAAGGAGGTGGCCACCGACGTGAGGCTGCTCCCACAAGGCACCGTCATCTTTGAGGACATCAGCATCGAGCAGTTTGAAGGAACCGTCAACAAGGTCATCCCCAAAGTCCCCACCAAAAACCAGGTAAATTTTTCTTGTCTTTTTTTTTTGTTTGTTTTTGTTTGTCTTTTGTCGTGTGAAAAATGTTATACGGCCATAACCTGCAACCGCATCGCTCCACCACCTTCTCTTCCCAGAACGACCCGCTGCCGGGCCGTATCAGCGCCAGGATCGGCTTCGCGGACAAAGAGCTGCTGTTTGGTGAGAAGGACACAAAGTCCAAGGTGACCCTTCTGGAGGGCGACCACGTCCAGTTCAACATCTCCACAGACCGCCGGGACAAACTGGAGAGGGCCACGAACATCGACATCCTCCCCGACACCTTCGGCTTCACCAAGGAGACGCGTGAGATGGTGAGCGTTGGCGGAGGAGGGGCCGTGGCGGCGGCCTTCCCGTTTGTCCCCGTTAACCCCGAAATGAGCCATTTGGACGTGGTGCGCAGTGGTTTTTGGATGAACTCCCCGTTGAGATTCCCGTGTCCAATGACGAGCACAGCCCTCGCTGTTAGGAATGTCTCGATAGAAGTGTAACGTCTCCAACGGCCATTTCGTTTTAGGAGTTGAGCGGATGGATTTAACGAAATGAGCGTTTCAGTAGCTTCTTTCAGTGCTTTTTGGGGTTTTATGTTTCGCTGCTCACAGCTGTTGAAGCAATTGTGGAAAACTAAAAAAGAAGGCAACCATAAATCAGTGCACGGGGACTGAGGTAAGGTTTCTTCTTAGGTTATTATCCTTATCCTATCCAATTATCCTGAACACTGCTCAAAAACCTAAATGAAATAGACACATCAACATTGTTTTGTTTTTTTTTGTTTTTTTTTTGGTGAAGTGTCATCTGAGATGGTTCCCTCACGGTCTTGCTCTATTTCCCAGGGTGTGATTGCTGCCATGCGCGACGGCTTTGGCTTCATAAAGTGCGTGGACAGAGATGCCAGAATGTTCTTTCACTTCAGCGAGGTCTTGGAGGAGAGCCAGCTGCACATCTCGGACGAAGTGGAATTCACAGTTGTCCCAGTAGGTTCTTTTTTATTTATTTATTTTCTTCTTCTCTTCACTCTATTTTAATGGATTTTACAGTCTGCATTAGATGCGAGAACCCCCCAGTCTTTTTGAAGACTTTTATGTTTAGGGATCATACTGTTAGTAGAGAATGTAGGGTATTCATGTTTGATTCTGGTGGGGTTTGGTTAATCCACTTGCACTCCAGCCATCGGGCATGTTGGTCCCTCCCGACGAGGTTGGGATAATGAGGTTCAGCTACACAGAATGATGTTTGAGTTAGTTGTCTCCTCCTCTTTGAAGGACATGCTGTCGGCTCAAAGGAACCACGCAGTGCGCATCAAGAAACTTCCCAAGGGCACGGTGTCCTTCCACACCCAGTCTGAGCAGCGCTTTGTCGGCGTGGTGGAGAAGGAGGTGGTGTCGGCCGCCAAGAACGCCAGTCCCAGCAAGAGCAAAGAGAAGGTACCGCAGGGAGCACACCGCCGGCGTCCTCGAGCATTCCACCACATCCCTGTCCCCTCTTGCACATCGTGTTTTATCCCCTCGGGTTATTACTTTGTTCAAACCCAGACTCTTGGATTCTAACCAAGACAGTTTTTAATTTGAATATTCTATTTATAAATGTATTTATTTATTTTTCTCCGTCTTTCAAACCATCCTGGTAAAATCACTCTTCTTTAGAAAAAGGAGAAAGTAGGACTCTGGTCTTTTGCATGATGCCAGCTCACTGACAGATGATAAAGCTGCACATGTTGGTGGAGATAACTGTTGGAAAGAGGAGTGTGTACTCAAGAATAAGAAATGATAACTCTCCTACAACTAACCACTGGGATGTGACCCTGCTCAACTAAGTTTAACTGTTATGGCACACTGTTTTAACATTTAATCCAGAGAATGAACTAGTGATGAAAAAGTCACTAGTAATTATATTTTATTTACTAGATGCAAGTTCAACAGATAATTATTCCAATTGTTGCTAGTTACTATTGGACTAGTTAGAGTACTAGTATCTAATAAATAAGTACTAGTACTAGTACCGAATACATTTTGACTAGTAAAACTAAAATAGTTACTAATAACTGTTGGAATAGCATCTAGTAACTAAAATTACTATTAACTTAAAAGTGACTCATCCTTTAGATTAAATGTTAAAATGGCTGGGCGTATGCTGTAGCCTGGCAGAGCACGCAGTATTTGCACTGTCTAACAGGTTTCCATTTCCTCTTACTTTTCAAGGGAAAAGTGGTAGAAAAGGTCACTCACTTTCACTCACTAAACGCTTCCTCCCCCGAGTGGCGGCATGCTCCTGGTGTGACTGACTCGCCTCCAAACCATGAAATCAGATTACCTGCACTGTCGCAACTTTAAAACCAGTCCAGCTTCGTAGGGCTCCGCGGTATTTGCTCAAACTATTAAAACGTTGTTATCGCCGCTCTCGACAAACCTGTTGTTACATTACATTACATTACATTACATTCAGCAGACGCTTTTATCCAAAGCGACTTACAATTGTTCAAACACCGACGGACGCAGCCATCAGGAGCAATTAGGGGTTAAGTGTCCTGCTCAAGGACACTACAGCATGCTAGCAGGAGGAGCCTGGGATTGAACCAGCAACCTTTAGATCACTAGATGATCAGCTCTACCGCCTGAGCTACCATCCCCCTATGCTGCCCTTCTCTAATTTGAGGTTTATAATTTCTTCGACTGATGGTGTTGGAGACACAATTACGGTTATTTGTTTTGTACCTTGCCTATTTACCGTTTCAAAATTGGCATTTGCAACCGTTTCCAAAACACTCACAGAGCAGCTGTTAACCTTTCTCAGCGGGCGTTCATGAATAGTATTGTTGTTTGTGCTATCGGAAGTGCTCGGCTCAAATGATGAGGCACTCTGCAAACATTTGCATGTGCTTAGTTTATCAGTGGCC
The DNA here is from genome assembly GCF_960531495.2 of Zeus faber. NCBI lineage: Eukaryota > Metazoa > Chordata > Actinopteri > Zeiformes > Zeidae > Zeus > Zeus faber. The sequence goes on along the minus strand of NC_137194.1, from coordinate 5,745,148 downwards.
AGTTGAAGTGCCTCACCAGGAGGGGGCTCCCTGAAAAACAAGTGGCACCAGGGGAAAGGCTTTTTACAGTTCCCTAATGAAGTGGAAGCTCCCGGCTGGGCCAGAAACGAACCGGGGAGCGGAAATATGAATCATCGACTCCACGCTCTCCCCTCCCTGGTGGCGAGATGCGGAGTAGGGCTGTCAAACGATGGTTAGATATTCAAAATGCTATTCCAAAAAAAAAAAAAAAAAAGGTTGAATGAAAAATTTGCATACTGAAAGAAAATGCAGTGTTTCAACAGAAATCCTTTTTTTATAAAAATGTTACGTGCATACGTCCACATCCTCTTTGTGCACACAAGTGAATGAGTTTTGTCTGTGCGGCGCTCTGTTTTTCTGTTTGTTTGCTTTTTATATGCCATCTGAGCAAGTGCAGGGACAGCTTTATGCTCACTAAATAATAATTAAAAACAAACAAACAAAGAGACACAGTGTTGTGTAAGAGCCTCCGTCCAGACTCTAAAGGTCTCCCGGGCTCTGCCAGCAGCACCCGCACCGCGGTTCGGGGCGGTTCCTAGGAGGGAGCACCTGGTCTCAGTGGGGGGGCGGCGCGGATGTTTGGTTAAAGGACTCATTTAATTAGCGCTTGTGTTTTTAGCCCAATTTTTTTGGGGCTGCTTCCTTAAATCACAAAGGATACAAACCAGGGGGGGTTGGGGCAGATCATATAACTATCCAGGTGAAAGGAGCCGTCCCGCCTCCCGGTCCGGGTCTCTGCGCACCAGAGGGGTAGGGCAGAGGGGATTTATTTTGGCCGATATTGACAGGCCTTGTGTGGAGCGTATACGTAATGGAGATTACAATGGCCGATGGTGTGCAGGGTTAAAACAGGGAAGCCCTCGACCCAGAGAAAGTAGTACCACGCGTTTTCACTTAAGTTTTTTCTATTTGCGACACCGTCCTGATTACAGAAAGTCCTTTTTGTTTCGTTTTTGTTTTTTTTTTCTTTCAGATGAAAAATAATCTTGTTATGAAGACACAAGACATGCTCTATCTGGCTATAACTAGTGCACCATGACTTTTTTACACACTTTACTCTGACGCTAACAAACTTGGCTTTCTGCAGACTACGTCCTCCGCTCCTCGCTCATGTCGTCCTAGAATCGACACCTAATGAATCACTTACTGTTGACTCTTACTTATGTGGCTATTTGGGAAAACGTACTAACTAATCATTTTGTTGCATTGATACCTTGAGCCAAATTCCAATACTGACAGTTTGTTAGAACTGTTGTGAGGGAACAGTTTTGAGAAGCTGCATTACCGGGATTACCTATTTTAAAGGGGAAGTCGTCTTTTTTCCAGTACCAGAGCAGAGAAGCACGCTGTTGGTTTCTACAGGATGGAAGTCAAAAAGAAAAGGGTTAAAACGAGCGCCACCAACAATGACGTAGAACCACGTTGTTGATTGTGAAAGTATGCAGTGCGAGATTACAAACGTTGAATTTAAATGGTGTTGAGGATCTGCATGTGCTCCGGTTCCCTTACGGTCCTGCCCTGCACCACCTGTAGGAATCTGAGGAGGGAGTGATCGCATATGAAGACTGTGGGGTGAAGCTGACTGTCATGTACCACACCAAGGACCTGGAGGGCGCCTACTACCCATCGGCCGGAGATAAGGTATCGTCACGGACGCAAGGGCTCTTTCTGGAAAACCTCGGTTCGGGGTTGCCAATTCAAAGTGGTGTTTGTTTGATGTTGTCGCTGAGCATTTAAATGTAATCCGTCGACTTGCCGAGGAGATGAACGGTTCCATTGTGTGACACGCGCCACTCTGCCTACGCCCACCAGGTGGAGTTCTGCATCAACGAAGTGAAAAGGACCGGCCAGCAGAGCGCCGTTTCCATCAAGGTCCTCAACCGCAACGCCCCCAACAGCAAGAGGCTGCAGGGCTTCGTCGCCACGCTCAAAGACAACTTTGGCTTCATCGAAACGGCCAACCACGACCAGGAGATTTTCTTCCACTACAGGTGATGATGAACCTTAAACCGCTCCCAACCGTTCAGTACCGTTGGGTAACGTTGAATCCGCTTCTGCCGGCCAGGCCAGGTTTAATGTTTGGCTTGTGCTCCTCAGCGAGCTGTGCGGCGACTTGGACAACCTGGAGCTCGGCGACACGGTGGAGTACACGCTCTCTAAGGGCAAGGGAAACAAAGTCAGCGCGGAGAAAGTTACCAAAGTGATGGCTGGTAAGAGTTCTGTCATGTTTTACCTCTTTTTTTTTTTCCCCGTACGATGACCTTTGTCTTCCTGTGAATCTAAGAAGGATCCACTGAAGCCCCGTTCCCACACGGAATCCTGAACATTGCTGAATAAAATATATCTGGCAATTCCCACGTTGGCCTCCTTTACGGAGATGTTCCGTGTGGAGTCTGTTCCCAGCGTAGATGCTGTCTTTTCGGCGATCTGTTGGCAACGGACGTAGAAATCTGAATCTTTTTTTTTTTTTTTTTTCTTCCTGGCTCCGAGACCAGCACTTCGGTCCCCCCCCCCCCCCAACCCAATAATAACCCTGACCCAATGTCAATAAATCAGTGATCATTTTCAACCTGTCCTGTGCTCTGCCTACGAATAAGGAACGTTCTCCACCCGCTCTACATCTCCCTGTCCGCTCCTTGCCTCTGTGGCTCCGCACCCCTGACTCTAAAAAGACGTCTAGGTTCTGAGTGGATTTTTAAGAATAAAAAGACCGGTCCATGTAGAGGCCACACATGTTTTAGTTTCTTGTCTTTGCAGCTGAGCACCTCGTTATTTGTTTTTTTCTTCCTGAAAGCATAAAACTTTTGAAATATTCATACAAAACAAATATTCGTTTAAAAACAAAATAAAAAACCCCCATTAATTGTGCTTTGTGAGTCAGCTCCACCCCTACTTTAACCGCTTGTCCTGGCGATGTTACCGCTTCCGTTCCCACACGGTTCCATCCACAGCCCAACCGGCGGTTTCCCGCAAATCATACTGTTACAGAACGTCGAAACAGGCTCCTGTTCCCACATTAGGCCAATGTGGAACATCGCCAGTAGATCTACGGCTCTCACCGCGAGCGGGAAAAGGGGCTAATGTTTTCCTTTCGATCAGTGAATGGCGTTGGTGAGGATGTCGGCGTTACAGTGATGATCGGGAAAGTGATGCGTCCACTGCGCAGCGTTGACCCCACCCAAACGGAGTACCAAGGGCTGATCGAGGTCGTTGAGGAAGGTAGGCACATTTCAGCACCGAACCCGTAGTAGTACAGACTTTGCTCTGTGTTGGGGTTGTGCTCCAGCAGGACTGATGAAATCCCCCTCTGCTTCTCCAGGTGCAACCAAGACCCAGAACTTTCCTTTCGGCATCATGGGCATGGCCAGCAAGGCCGACTGTCTGCAGAAAGGTGAACTGGTGAAGTTTCAGCTGTGCACGGTTTCCCAGACCGGACAGAAGATGGCTTGTAACGTGGTTCCCCAGCGGAGAGCCCTGGTGGAGTGTGTCAAAGACCAGGTAGGTTGTTTCATTTATTCCTTTTAATCGGTAGAACATCTCGGGGCTTAGAGCGCGAACGGTATTTTGGTGTTTGCTTCTCTGAGGTGTCGTGTTTTATTTTTTTCCTTTCAGTTTGGCTTCATCACGTATGAAGTCGGCGAGAGCAAGAAGCTGTTCTTCCACGTGAAGGAGGTGCAGGACGGCCTGGAGCTCCAGACCGGGGATGAGGTGGAGTTCTCCGTCGTCCTCAACCAACGCACAGGGAAATGTAGTGCCTGCAACGTACGCAGAGTCAGGTGAGGACGGGGACGGGCGCGGCGCCTCGTTTGGAAGCCCACGTCGACCACCTCGCCCATTGGCGCCGGTTTGCCGAATTGTGTTTTTCGAGGCGGCCTCTGTTGTCGGACGTCCTCTCTCCCGGAAGCGGAGAACCTAACCACCTTCCCTGCTCCGCCTCTCCCCACAGCGAGGGGCCCAAAGCTGTGGTGACCCCCCGTCCCGACCGGCTGGTGAACCGACTGAAGAGCATCACACTGGACGACGCCAGCGCGCCGCGCCTCGTCATCGTGAGGCAGCCGCGCGGGCCCGACAACTCCAAGGTAGGAGAACCCCGCTCGCTATTTACTTTAGAGGGATTCTTCTCTGGGGGTTTGGAGGCTTTTATTTTCGCCGCCCCCATGTAAATAATCACGTAATGGTGGTGTATAAATTCAGTTTTGGATCAAATTGCCCAACATTGAGATTATTAAAAAAATCTAAACATAATCCTTTAGATGTGTGCAGTTGTGGTCTGAGCTGCTTCTCCAGACACGTAGATGGCGCCAGAACGTTTGAGTTGGAAATCTTAAAATGTGGGCGCAATATAAAATGTGAATATGTAAAAACAAAATCCCCATGTCCCTGTTGGGTGCATTGTTGGCTTTTGGCAAATTGCACACTCTCGCCAATGGCAATGTTCAAACCCCCTCCGCCGACACACACCGTGTAGACTTCCCCTTCTGTATCAAAATAAAAAAGTTGTGCGTTTAGAGGAGGACGCCATGTTTGTTTCACGATGCAACGCCGCTGCAAAATGTTTTAACACCTTTTCCGCCGTTCAGGGTTTCAGCGTGGAGCGCAAGACTCGCCAGCCCGGCGTCATCGACTGAGCCCCGCCTCCCGCCCCCGTCTGGAGTTGGTGCGCTTAGGTTAAACAATGCTATCCCCCAATTCGAGGAGGGTGGGGGGGGGGGGGCGCAGGATTTTTGTTTTGACACATGCTTGTACAACCACAGCCCATACACATGAAAACATGCGCGCACACCCAGCGGCGGAGCCTGAGTCAACCCACCTGCCCGGGTTAGGGTTAGAGGGGGGGTCCTCATTCCGTGGTTCTCCCCCCGCTTCCCATGTATGATGTACTCTCTGTGTGTGTGTGTGTGTGTGTGTGTGTGTGTGTGTGTGTGTGTGTGTGTGTGTGTGTGTGTGTGTGTGTGTGTGTGTGTGTGTGTGTGTGTGTGTGTGTGTGTGTGTGTGTGTGTGTGTGTGTGGTATCTTAGGACCGGTCGTGGAGGTGTTTGTTTGTCGCAGGCAGAGCCCCCCCCCCCCCCCCCCCCCTCCTGAAATCCCAGCAGCGGTCGTCTTTGTCCCATTTTTTTTTATTTTTTTTTATTTTTTATTTTTTATTTTATTTTTTATTTTTTTTGAGAAATTTGCGCCGTCTGGAATTCTGCACCTGCAATTTGTCCTTGAGTTCACGCGTGAGTGTGATACTTGGCATGTGTTTTCAGCATCCCGACCCTGACCCCCCCCCCCCCCCCCCCCCATATAGGTTTGCTCATCTATTCTTGGAAACCTAAAGATGTTGTCATAGTCAGGTTTCCGCTCGTGTCTGCTACAAAACATGATAAAGCAAAAGCAAGAGTTCCCTCCATAAGGAGGGTCATGCAGCCATGTTCCCTTAACGTACAGGCTTACACCCAGGCTACTTCTCTGCTCGTTTTTTTTGAGCAATATTAAAAAAAAAAAGAAAGAAAAGAGGAAAAAAAAAAAAGAAAAAGGTAAAAAAAATAAAAATAAGGAAAAAAAAAAAAGAACGCTTTATTCTAGAGCCCAAGTCAAAGCATGGTTTGTGTAGTGTATGTGAATGTCGACGTAGTCTCATCTACCGTCTTATCGGGTGGAGGCCCGACCTCCGCCCGTCCGGAGCCCTTACATACCTTTTGGGAATTCACATGCGCTCCGTTTAAGCAAGTTCTGTTTTGTTTATTTTCTTATTTTCTTCCGGGTGCAGAATTCCTCGTAGCATTGTGTTATCCAGCAGTTCTTTGTTTGTTTGTTTTTTCTTTGTTTTCTTGCACATACTTTTGCTTCGTGTTTGTTTTTTTTTTTTTGTTTTTTTTTTTTTTTTTCCATTGAAAGTCAATCTGCTAATAATGAATAAAGTAAGAATAAGGTGCCTATTAAAAACTACAAGCAAAACAACAAAAAAAATAGATATATCCTGTCCCCAGCCAACCGCCAAAATATTCAGAACAATCTTTAGGGTGGCTTATTTTGTTTTTTTTTTCTAGTAGAAATAATACTGGTATGCATCCCAAATACCTGTGGGTTGAAATAATACTGTATGTAATGTGTGCTTTTTTTTTTTTCTTTTCTTCTTTTTAGTGAAAGATTCAAAATCCAAGATGTATAACAAAATTGGTTTCACTTAAAGGACGGAAAAAAGTAACAATTACAAAAAGATAAAAAAAAAAAAAAAAAAAAAGAATCTGGAAAATCTATTTGTGCTCTGGAGACATGGGAGTGAGCTGTCGTGCCTCTGCACACGCTCAGTAACGGTCACATTTAATTTCAATGCTGAAATCACTGGGTTCCAGTAGAACTGCATACAGAGGTTCTCCTATGTACTTTTGTTAATGGTCTTGAATGAAACAATTAAAAGTTTTATGAAAATCATGTTCTTGGTTTGGGTTGTTATTGAATGTGCTCTTAAAAAACAAATCTGTTGCGACTGAGTTCATTCCTGCAAAGTCAGGAATAAGATTTGTATTTGGCAACAACTTTTGCCATGAAATGATGTCACAGTCAAATACATTTTGCCTGTACTGCATTATTGTACATTTACTTGTCTCACTAAACATGTGGTTATGCTCCAATGCTGATTCAACACATTTCCGACGTCTTTCAATCCTTAACAGGGTTAAACTACCTTATGTGTCACAAAGGGTTCATGGATAAATAACTTAACAAACGCAACTATGCAGGGAGAAGTGCACAATTTAGTGTCATTAGTCATTGTTCTCATCATGCTACATGACTTTGCATTTATTAATGTTGCCAATAAGTAGAATGAATAATTGAGTGTGACACTTCGTTTGGCCGTTTATCAGTTATGCTTAGGCTTTTCAACTTGAGTCCTATTTTTTCCAGAATAGGAGGAATGCTTTGTGTTCAATGTCTGAACATTTTATTGGAAAATTTATATGCGTCCTAATTTGTTGAATTTATGATCTAGGTAGCGCAAGATATGCATACATATAGACAAAAATTGCATCTTAATTCAAAAATGTAGGTTTTCTAAAAATCCAAAATTGCCATTTTCAAGTAAAAAATGTTCCCTTCCCATCATTAGTAAGATGATGATATGAATTCCAACTAAATTCAATCACTGTTAACACCGTTAGTTATTACTAAATCATACACCATTCAACCACAACATTAAAAGCATCACTAATAACCTACACATAATATTGTGTAGGTACCCCCTCGTGTCGCCGAAACAGCTCTGACCCGTGGAGGCGTGGACTCCACAAGACCTCTGAAGGTGTCCTGTGGTATCTGGCACCAAGACGTGAGCAGCAGATCCTTTAAGTCCTGGAAGTTTTGAGGTGGGGCCCCCGTGGATCGAGCTTGTTGTTCAAGCACATCCCACAGATGCTCCATCTGATCGGACCCTTACCCCGCCCATCCACATGATTTAAAAGAAAACGTGGTTCATCAGACCAGTCCACCTTCCATTGCTCCATGGTCCAGTTCTGACGCTCACGTGCCCAGTGTGGGTGTTTTCAGTGGTGGACAGGGGTCAGCACGGCCCCATACGCAGCAAGCTGTGATGCACTGTGTGTTGTGACTCCTTTCTATCACAGCAGCATGAACTTTTTCACCAATTAGTGCTACAGTAGCTCTTCTGTGGGATCGAACCAGACAGGCTAGACTTCCCTCCCCATGCACATCACTAATCCTTGGGCGTCCATGACCCTGTCGCCAGTTCACCGGTTGTCCTTACTTGGACTACTTTTGGTAGGTACTAACCACTGCATACCAGGAACACCCCACAAGACCTGTCTTGGTGATGCTCTGACCCAGTCGTCTAGCCATTACAAGTTGGTCCTTGTCAAAGTGGCTCAGATCCTTACGCTTGCCCATTTTTCCTGCTTCTAACACATCAACTTCAAAACCTGAGTGTTCACTTGCTGCCTAATACATCCCACCTCTTGACAGGTGCCATTGGAACAAGATGATCAATGTTATTCAATAAGACTGTCTGTGGTTTTAATGTTGTGGTTGATCGGTGTATAAACATATTTAATAGGTTATATATGAAGGCTAGGGCAGCTCTCCAGGAAGAAGTGGTGCGACTTCCTGTTTCTAATGTCGCTAGCGCTGATGGAGCCACGAGCAGACGTGCAAAAGAACCAATATAACCCTGCAAAACCCGATAACGTGAGATTTGCACCTTTTTTTTCTGCTCTAACACAGAGACTTTGATAATACTACGAGCCTCTCATTTTCAAGGCTTAAACATTTGTCCCATTGGACTGCCTTAAAGCACAGAGGTTAAATTGACTGATTGGCCAGCTGATTCTTCACTCAGCCATCATTTAAACCCGGGTACCGCTCAGATATATTGTAAGCTCAGAGCGGTGCCTTAATGTCTGTTTAGTCTCTGACTTTGGGATGCGGGCCTCGGACCAGCGTGCCCACCACTCCCTGAGCTCAGTGGGCCCTGTGGGGCGTCTCTGCTTTATCTGGCCGGGAGGAACCAAAGCGCGATGATGGCTGCAGTCCTGTCTGGGTGGGAGCTTCCTGTCAGTATTTACATCACTGGCAGGATCAGATGTTTGTGAACCGCGGAGCTTGTTTGGAACAATCAAGATCTCACTGGTGGCTGTTTTTCCTGGAGTTCTCGGTTCCTCTCGGACAAATGTCCCCGCTCCATTGAATTTGAGGCCCTGCATCTTGCACTTGTACTCCTCCAATGTGGCCTTGCACGCCGCGGCTTTGTCTCTCATCCCCACAAACTGTCCCTCCAAATCCTTCTCGTAACCTGCCTCTGCCTTTAGTTCGTTCTCCCAAAACAGGAGCTGCTCGCCCTCTTCCTCCACGATTTTCCGCTGGGCCTCCTGCTGGGCTTCCTGCTGAGCTCTCCGGCCGCGCTGCTGTTTCTCGAGCTCGCCGATCTGTTGGTCAATGGACGCTATCCGGCGGCGAAGGTCTTGCAAACAAAGAACTTGACACATAATGGTTTCCCTGAGCTTATCCCTCTTGTCTTCCATCCCTCTGGAACTGCTTTCAATTGGCAGATCCTTCTCTCCAGTCCCAGCCAGTCGTGCCACTGACATTTTCTTGAAACGCTGGCTTTCATTTTCTCCTGTCCTTCCCATGCAGCAGGAGATTCGATCACCCGTGTTTGATGATTTTTCCCCTTTCCGCCCTCTGACCTTGCTCAGTGATTGGTCCGGGGTCGGTGTTTCCTTGAAACCGGCTTCCGAGGCATCCGGGTGGCTTCCATTCCTTTTGCTGGCCTTGCCACCGCTTTCCGTATCGTTGACCCAATAGTGATATCTGCTCTGACCCAGGCTCTCCAGCCATCCCCAGGCCTCCTCCAAGAAAGTCAGAGATTTTCTCCTTTGCCTCTTGGTTTCCTCTGGCCGCTCCGCTTCTTGTCGCAACTGAGGCAGCGCCAGCGGCGGCAAGCTCTGACGCCGCGGACCCGAGGGACTGCTGGCCCTTTGCTTTCTCGCCCCCGTTTCCTCCCTTCTCAGCCGTGGGCCGGGTTGGTATCTGCCGCCCTTCCATCTGCCCAGTCCATCCCAGAGAGGAGAGGCTCCGTTGTGGAGCAGGGTGAGCTGCACATCCCTGGTCTGCTCGCCATACTTCCTAAGGGACTCCAGGAGGCTCTCGTTTGGGGCCATGCTGCGTTCAAAGTCCTTGAATTTCTCCCTCAGCGTGTATCGGCCCGGACGACCTAAACAGGAACGAACTGGGCTGTAGTAATTATACCGAGCCAAGGTTCGAAGACATTTTATCCCATTATTTACATACGTACCGAGTGCTTGAGCTAAGGCAATGACCACCTCTTGGCAGGTTGTTGTCTCAGTTACTCCGCAGACCACACGAGGGATGCCCTCCACGCCCACCTTCACTTCCATCGTACAGCTGGTATGAAATGAAAGGGTTTTAAGTTTTGCAAATGTATGGATATTCTCCCAGGAACACCCACTATAAGCGAAGCAGTGGAGACAGCCAAACGATTCCAACTTCACCCTCGTCAGTCTGCCCACTCTAACTTGGTCAGTCTGACGGGGCTCAGGGCATTAAAACTTGAGACGTTTGCTCCAGTAACTTATTGACCCAACAGTACTCGAGAAAACCTGCAACATTTAACTAGTGAAAGACAAAACATCCTCTGCTTTTCAAGTTCGGCAGGCATGCAACACTTTGATCAGCGTCTACCATGATGTTTGGAGGAGATGTTTGAAAGAGCTTACCTTTTCTTCCATGCGCATGCAAGCAGATGCGGCGACGTGGTGGTTTGAATGACCTGTGAGGCTTGGGTAGTCCGGTCGGGAGCTCTGTCGAGCCATTAAGACCAATTTACATTCCTAAAGGCATCTAACGGCGGAGAGCAGTTTAGGAACACACCCCTCGAGAAGCATCCCTGGGGAGGTGGGGCTGGAATGTCCACGAGTGATTTCAATGTCGAGATAGTCATAAGGCGTAATAAGATGGGGAAACATCCACAGCAGATCATATGTTACAATACACACGGTCAATTGATGCTTCTGTGAAGAGAAAAGTACAACATTTTGTGGCACGGTGGCGCAATGCATTACACTGCTGCCTCATAGCAAGAAGTTCCTGGGTTTGATTCCCGCCTGGGGCGCTGTCGGCACCGTGCTCCGGCGGGTTATCTCCCAAATAGGAGCCGTTCTGTGTGGAGTTTGCATGTTCTCCCCGTGCTCACATGGGGTTTCCTCCACCTACCATCAGCAAGGACCCCCACCAAAAACTTGCACACATCACCATCGTCTGACCAGCGGTGGACATCTGGTACCAGGTCCCCGGGCGCGTTCGACGAATGTTGCCCACCGCTCCTGGCTGCCCCACCCGGAGGAAGGACAAGCCAGGATGGGTCAAATGCAGAGGCCAGATTTCACCGGCCACCATCCAAAGCGTGTGTGTGTATGCATGTGTTGTTGTGTGACAATTAAAGATTCTTCTTCTTCATTTGGAACTTCCATTCATTCCTCCTATAGGGACATGGATTTTCTGTGTTTCTTTGGGTTTTTGGCTTTTATTGACCGCAATTGTTGTTAATTTATTACACAATTCCGCACTTTCAAGTATTCTGCATCAGTTTTCGGGTAATTATTTACCCCTCTCAGAGGCGGTACATAGGTTTCAGATTTCTCCCAAAGTCAACTTATCAGTGTTCACTTGAGAACTTCATTTACAAAGTCAAAATCTTGCATTAACACGCGATTTGGAAGCATTCCTTATGTTGTATGACTCCATGCTGACACAGCAGAGTGAGCATGCAACAGAGGGAAACTCGTTTTCATTGCACATCTTCCTTATTATGTGTGTTTTGTCATGTATGTCATTGCTGCCGCAACACTGGAATTTCCCTTTGGGGATTAATAAAGTATCTTTATCTTTAAAATCACTGCATTCCCATATGCCAGGGGGGTTTGGGGGATGCAAGGTTCATGTTTTTTTTTTCCACCAAGCAACAGGGTTTCCCATACTTGTGTCAGCATGTTGAAGAGTTTAATATACACATACACACACTCATACAGGCGAACACAGCACAGGCACACACACACCACCAGCACATGCTTTGGACACACCCCCAGCACCCTCTTGATTGCATCCCTCTCCTTTTCTCCCTCATTTACTGTCATAACTACGGCAGGAAGAGGCCACGTGCCCAATTGCTGTTCCAGTTTAATTCTGTTTTGTCGATACATGTTGTCCTCTGATGTTTCGATGTTTATGTTTTGCCGTGTACATGTTTGTTTCCATGTTTATGTTTTTCCACGTACATGTTGTCATCTGCTGTTTCTATGTTTATGTTTTTCCATGTACATGTTGTCGGCTGATGTTTCTATGTTTATGTTTTTCCATGTACATGTTGTTTGGTTCTCTGTTTATTTGTCCTCCCCGTGGTGATTCTCCCTCTTGGAGTAGCGATGACGATTTGTTGTTTATGGACCAAAACAGGGTGAGATGGTTCCTCAAAGAGGGGGATTGGTGGTGGCTCTGTGTAACAAAAGACTGTGCTCTTGTCATCCCACAGGTCGTCCACAGGACAGAGTGATTGCAGCAGTTCTTGATGATTTAAGAATTAAAGAGTTGCAATGCAGGTTGAGAACTTGAACTCCACTTGCAGACTAACTCTGTCCTAGATGCAATGGAACAAATACTCTGTGTTGTATACCCAGCATGCTGACAGCACAGGTTCAAAAAAAAAAGAGTTGAATATACAACACCAGGAAGAACGATCCGACAACCAGAGCAGAGAGCACCTGTTGTAATTTGGTAGTTTGATGGAACCATACTGCCAAGAGGAGGTGATGATGTGTCATTTGAGAGGGAAAATTTGGACTTGCCAGTGCCACCCCTATCTGCGATGCAGATGTCTCCCGCCCGACTAACGACTTCATGTTGTGGAATAGACAGGTCAGACCAAGATGTGTGCAAAGAGTTGTTTTACTTAACACGCAAACGGAGAGTGGGGAGCAGTCGTTTGAACTGAAATGTCAAGCTGCCGAGGATATTTTTCGGGAAATCATTGGGACGATAAGTCACAGAAAATGTACAGGCACCATTTATTGGAAGAAAAACAACCTTGTCACCAGCGCTGAACTCAATGTGACTTGTGGTTCGCAAATATAAATATTTTCAAAATAATAAATAAAAATGTTATTTATCTGCTAGATACATTTCTGCATTGAATTCTGCAGATTTTTGTGGCATTTTGGAAATTTTGGATTTAACATCAAAAGGTTTGATACATTTTTTCAAATGCGATATTAAAGTCAATACCTAAAATAAATAAATAAATAAATAAATGCAATTTAATAATAATTAATACAGTCTAAATCTAAAGTGCTGAAACGAGTGCAAAACACGTATAAGTTATCTTTGGCAAATTGATCCCGTCCTTTATGGTCTGTGTTTTACAATTTCAGGTTGAAAATGTTCTGGTCTTGAATGGCCCCTCCCATCTTTTGGGTAAACCAACCCTCTTGGGCGGTATGATGTCACTGGGCTTGGCAGTGCCTCCTCCGCCTGGCTCACAACTGCTCCCCTTACTGGACGACTTTCCCAGATGCCTTTGACTGGTCGCACTCGAAAAGGCACCATGACATTTAGGATCCCACTCCCTAAAAATAGTCTGCCGTGTTGAGCGTCCGCTGGGTCACACTGTGCCGCTGGGTGAGCTGCAGCTCGGAGCCGTGTTCTGAAGAAGAAGTCATCAGTTTTATTCGCACAATGGGCACATTGCACCCAGGCACAAATCAAAAAAAGAAGCAATCCTCTTCAGCCCGTGTTTCAATGGACACGCTGTGGCCAGGGCAGACCCTTGCTCTATCCTCAAATATTCAACACCCCCCCCCCCCCGCCCCCCAGCCTAAAATCCCCATTTAGGAAAAGGCCGAGAGACGCCTGCTCAGGTATCTTGGGTTGCACAATCCATGTCCCTCAGCACATCACCCGTCGCCGGGCAGTGTGTACATTCTTATTCATGAAAGCTCGAGTTGACACACAAAGTCCTCGTATGAGATTTTGCGCTGCTTTATTTGAGGATTATACCTGTGAAGCTTAGGGCATGTTGTCAATGACAACATTTTAGCACCTTTCTTAAAGGGGAATCCACCCTCTCTCACCTTACAGTTGTGGAGCCTGCATTGCCCGGACGGACAAAGTAGTTTTCCGCCGAAATAGTCGGTATAAAAACCACCATGTGATGCTGCCATGGTGGGGGTAATAGTCTTATATAAAAACAAGCCGGCGGCCCTCATGCCGGTCTCGCCCCTTTGCACGTTGACGCTGTCAGGGAGCCCTCCCCGAGCATTAACACCTTAAAATAGCCGCGCCGAGCACACATGGCTCCCCCCCTCCACCCCGTCACGTCCAGGGTGTATCCGGTGTGGGCCCAGCGGGCTCTGCTTTCACGGGGGCTCAATACAGGAGGCGAGTCAAAGCTCCGAGGCGCCACTCTTCACCGCTGCAACGGTCCGGTAACTGTCTGACCAGAGGTCCCCCCACCTCCCCCAGTCTTCAGAGAGCGTGATCGTGGAAGAGCGTCACCATGCCTAAAGTCGCCGTGCCAGGTGAGCCTTGGGTCACGGCCTGGGCACTAGCCCCAGCATTGGAGGAAAGTCGTTCTGTTCAGCTGTTACACTATAAGTGAAAATCAACAAAGAACCTTCGTGCCACATCGGATTGTCTCTGGGAATGTCTCTCTGTTTAACAGAGAAGGGAACTTACTCGGAGGGCGTAAGCATTAATATGGACTAACACCCCCTTAATCATTTAACATCGGTTTCTGATAGATCATCACATTGTGGGCTTTTTGTGTTGCTGTAACTACGCCCTCAGCAATTTCTACGGCAGGTGCCAAATTCCCAACCGGCTGCCATCGTGCTTTGACACTCTAATGGGTGGCACGGAGAATCCATCCTGACAGTTTTAGTGCCCAATCTCATTGATTTGTCATAATGCCAATGAAAAGTGTGCCCTTTTCGGTCACATTCAAGATTGCCTTTCGAAATAGCAGACCGACCCTGGCAGGTGATATTAATACCAGCAGGTGCTCTCGGCGTAAATGTAAAATTTCGGGGGTCTTGGATTGCATGTGCGTGTCGGAAACTTGAACAAATATGAGAGACTGCAGGTAGACCTCCTGAAACCCCACTATATCATACGAAGGGTCGCAGTTTCCCACGCCGCCGGGCGACTTGGCCGAGCCTGGCCTGCTCGTTGCCGAGGCTCCTCGTGAAGGGTGAGGTAACTTGGGAGTCGAAATGCAGACAGAAGACTTTTTATTGGCTGTGTCTTGTCAGCAGATTCCGCCAGGTCAGGTTCCGTCGCCCGTTCAGGTCGTGCACCCTTCACGCTTTACTTCAGCGCAGGGTCAATCTGCTGTTTTTCAAAGTAAGAACTGCTGCAGTAGTATGGATAGTTGAGTAGAATCCGCCGCACATATTATGCTTTAAAGTGGAAATCCATGGGATGGCCTGTGTTGGGTGGATCACCCTCCCAGTCCCAGAATTCCATTCAAAACTGCAATGTTTTCTTGAACGTTTGCCTTCTCCCGATCAATTGATTTGGGTTATTTTATTTTTTTTCTGACACTGACCGCAGCTCGTGTAGCTACGCTGGTTTATCAAACCGTTCACTTCTGCTATCATTCCGCCCGATCTCTGCATTCTTTCCGGGAAAGGCGGACCCCGCCACCAGGAGTGGAAACTATACAGTATAGGAGCCGCTGTATCACGCAAATCCATTAAATGGCCTTTCTCTTAAAACGTGCTAGCTAAATAAAGCATGAAATATGGGATTTTTAAACAAAACAAAAAAAATCTCATGGATTACCACTTTAAAGAAATAAATAACCTGTCCAAACAAAACAGCACAAAACCCTCAGCAAAAATAAAAGCATTGAGCAATGCTGCCAAGATTTTTTTTTTTTAAAGGAAAAAACATTGTTATAGTTATAATAATTTTTCTCCACCCATCCAGTTTCCCAGGAGCTTGTCGGTTTGATGTCGGGTGGACCTAACGAGTACAGGTTTAAGAATCCAGAAGATGCACCCGTGTAAACATGGCAGCACATTTCGGGTTCTACCAGCTGTATAGACAGGCGGTCGGTTTGCCACCAACCCATAATAAACCGTCTTGTCTCGAGCGACCATCCTCTCCGTTACTTTTACTTTTACTTCTGTTAACTCCTTGTTTTGTTTTCCCCTCACCTGGACTGGGACATTTTCGTACTCGTCAGAGGGAGAGAGTAAGTCGCAAAAGCATCTCCAATGCATGCTGTTCACGTGGCGGGGGTTATAGGTCAAAGTATAACCTCTTCTCCATCAAGGGATGGAGTGATGAATGCAGTTTTGCCGACTTGGACCATCCTTTTGGTAAACATTCCTATGTGTATGAAATGGAATTACGTGCCAATATCCCAACAAAAATTCCATTCCTTGACCTACTACACCATTTATTAATTTGTTGTTCACTCTTTGTCGAGGCTACTTTTCGAGATGCCGTTGTATTGCATACGGTGAGCAATTCAATTAATAAATGACAAAAACAAACGAACCACTCAGAATTTCCTGCATTGTTTGACGCAAAAAGATCCAAAACATTTATGGATGGAGCGATATCCCAACCAGAAATACATTTCAAAACAATAGCTATTGGGAGTCGTTTTTAGATTCAATGAATGCAGAAAATAACCTGTGGGGTTCTGAGCCTTTTTTCTTTCTGACCACGTCGGTGCTTTCTGGTGAAGCAGACATGGGAGTGCTTGACTAAGGAAGAGTATTAGGGAGCCCCAAATAAATAAATAAATACCTCTGTGTTTCGAGAATAAACTCAGAGTTTAAAGAGGAGATTTTGAGAAAAAAGTCAGAGCTTCGGTTTCCGCCTCCAACCCCCCGTCTCCGCGCCCTTTAACAGATGGACTCGGTTGCCTTCCCTCGGCTGACGGGGCCGGCCCGGGACAGAGCCCCCGTCCCCCACGGACCCGCCCCGCCCACACCAGCACGCCCCCCGCACTCAAAACATTTTGTGGGGAGCTGAGCAGCATGAGCACCTGTCTCCATATCGATTGCACATGTCTGGGCTCCTCGGTTTTCCACCCGAGCGGGACGGGTGCTGACAGTTTTTACCGAAAACCCCGCTAGAAATGAACGGAGGAACCCCTGAAATCACCGGTGGAGGGCGGAGCCAGCGGCGACGCCTGCACAGTCAGGCCATCCACCGAGAGGCCGCTCTCCACCTGTCGGACCATGTAGTGCTCCCCGTTGATTTAAGATTCAAGAGGTTTATTTGTCACATACATATACAAACATTCATACATATATGCAGTGAAATGTCTTTGCAATGCACCCGTAGATTACGCACAATACGCTGTAAAAATACAAAAATGCGTGTAATCAACACAAAATATATATATATACACACCTTCTTGTTTCAAACAGAACGGCGGTATTGTAAAACCTCCTCTTTGGACCGGGGTTCAACAGATAACGATGGGCATCGGGTTTATCTATAGGACGGGCAACTGTAGTTGTGACTGGGTATCTGATCGCCTCCAGGTACATCATTGACAGCAGAGCTACGGCACTTGTAGCTGCCTGCTCATCTTCGTGACACGAGGGCATTTTGTTTTCCATTTCATGGTGTTAATGTGTGGGTGACATGGGTGAAACTGAGGAGAAACTCGAGGGGCCTTGAAAGTGCAGGAATATGTCAAACCTTTGGTGGGAGGAACACCACCAAAGGTTTGACATTCTCTCAATGTATTTGGACTTTTTTCTCAAAATTGATTGCGACTTTAATGTCAGAACTCCGACTTTATTCTCGAAACAAAACATTTTTTAAAATTTAATTACCAATACTCTTCCGTACTTCACCGTTGGTGAAAGATTACAAAAAAAACCCCAAACAAACCAGTTGTTTCAGAAAAGAATGGAAGAACAATATATTTTCTGTTTTGTGGACGACAAGAAAGACGGGCATTTGGACATGGGTGGACAGAATAGTGTGAACATGGAGTAAGGATTGAAATAGACCTTTAAAGCAGGGTGTGCCTTGTATACAGTACACCGTGTACGCCTCATAGCGTTACAGTATGTGTAACTAAAACCACACCGCCGCCCTTGTCTATGTAACTTGCATATGTAACCATTGGTTTACCTTTCCACCAGATCCCAGTAACATAATTACAGTTAAGATGTATAACACTGTGAACATGCTTTTATAACACCTGTCTAACCCCCTTCTCTCCTAACCTAACGCTTTCTTTTCTTTGGGTCCCTCTGTGGCCTCATCCTCTCTCTTGCTGTTGGAATGCATATTCAGTTGGTCAACAGAGTAAGTATTTAGGGACCTCTCGAGTGGGAGCCTTAGGAAGTCTGGACTGTGCTCGCATTTATTTCCTCGCGTAGTGGATTAGAGTTGTTTGTCTGCACCGCTTGTAATGGTGAATAAAGGGGATGGTCCAGCGAGTCGCGAGGGTCAATAGGTCGGTACCAATTTCCTCCCTGTCCAGCGTGTCCAGTACTGATGCTGCAGGGTGACTCAACCTGCCTACCTCCTGTGAAACTATGGAAATACGCCTTCCAGCAATCCGAACAATCCCGAATCTGTTTGTTGCCCTGTATTCATGCTTTACTGCTAGTAACCAGTGAATGGGCAAATAGTTATGCATCAAAAAAAGTTCTGTATTGTAAAACAACCACAATCTTGTTTTAACGTTTTTATTGTTATGCGTCAACAAGACGCAAGATGTAGCGCTTAAATAACTTAGCTTTTCAGATGCTCAAAAGTGCATTTCTCTTATTTGCATGCGAGCTAGGTTGTTGATATCACCCCGCAGCCATGCATTGAGCTATCGCAGTCAACGTGCAACCTGTCACTATCTCGGTGCTGGACACAGGGATGAAATTGGTATTGACCTTCTCGTCTCAATCTGGGTAAGATAGACAAATGGGCTCAAAATTGGAGTATGCCTATAATTAACCAATGATTGAGCCGATGATGTGGCTGCCATTGGTCAGAGATTGGGATAGTTCCTATCTTGGTTTTTGGAAGGGTTGCATGTGACATCGTGAGTACAACCTAGACTTAGATACATTTATTTATTGCTTGTAGCCTAAATAGAAACCAGGCCATGTCTGTCTAGTGTGCATTGAAGTTTTGTATGCATGGGATTGTGTTTTATGAGAAGAATACCCTAGAGACCAGAGTTCAAGAGCACTGGAGTCCCCGACCCAAATTCTTTGCATATAGTAATGAGTAGAAATGTGTCTAGAGATGTACAACCAATCTTTGTAAATCTAGCACACATTTCTCTCTGAAATTTCCACTAGTTGTATTTGGTTAATGCTGCATGTGGTGGTCAGTTGTCTCTTGAGAAAGCTGTACAGCTCTGCTTGGACTATACAGACAGTGCCAACGACGGCTTTTCCAAATTCCATGCATGTAAATCTTCCCCTTGTACCTGCCCTCCTCACAGAGACCGATGATAAGATGCGGGCCTTCGCCGAGCAGGTTTTCGCGGCGGAGACCAAAGATGAAACCATCCGTGATGAGATCTCCATGTTTGACGTGGCTGAGGACTGTCCCATCCTCCATCGGGAGATGGCCGACCACCTGCACGCTGAAGAGGACGTTGAGAAGCGGTGAGATGGGGCTGTCCGGGGTCAGTTCCCTGTTTTGATCAGAATTATCTCTTTGCCGGTGACTTTACTTCAACTTAAGTCAAGTCATGTTCAACGCGCATAGGCCTTCATCACATACAGTATTCAAGCCTTTCAAAAGACCCTTAACCAGGGGACTGTTTGATGGGGTCCCTGAACCCCTCAGATGGGCAATTTAAAACTCCCCATGGGAAACCAGCAGGAAAAGGAAGATCCCTTGAGAAGGAACACATAAGAGGGATCCTCTTTCTAAAATTCAAGAACGGTCGAGTGGCACGGTGGCACAGTGCTGCCTCACCACAGGAAGGTCCTGGGTTCAATTCCTGCCTGGGGCGCTGTTGGCACTGCGCTCCACTGCGTTATCTCCCGATTAGGGACCATTCTGAATGGAGTTTGCATGTTTCCTCTGTGCTCACATGGGGTTTCTTCTATATATCATTGTAAGAACCCGCACTAAAAAAAAACATGCAACAAGAGCACTGTATGACCGGCGCTGGACACTGCAGTTGGTCCCCGGGCTCTGTAAGCCGCTTACCGCTCCTGGCCTGCCCCCTGGAGGAAGTACAAGCCTCAATGGGAAAATGCGGAAAACACATTTCATGGCCGCCATTGCATGTGTCAGCCAGTGTAACAGCACAAAACACGTGTGTGTGTGTGTGAGACAAATAAAGACAAGGTAAAAGCTTGTCCAGTTTAATCTCAGGTCCCAGCTGAGCAACGGTGCCAAGGCGCCAGATATCACAATAACAACAAAGAACAGCAAAACTAGTCATTATACATTGTAACATGAAGTATTTAATTTAGTAGAAATCAGGCCAAACCCTAAATACTGATGTGTGTACGTCCTTTCATGTTTTCTCACCTGCAGGAAGAAGAGGCGCTGCCGCACCATGGCGATGCCAGTGGCCGCTGTCCAGGCAGCTGCTGTCCCCATTGTGGGGGTGGAAGTGGACACCCCAACCTACCTGGAAGTGCCCGACTTCCAGAGGGTGGCCATCATTGGAGACTACGCCGCTGGGGTATTCCATGGCTGCGTCCCCAAACCTCTATGCTTTTGCTCACATTGGCGCTGCTACGCTGTTTGATTGGGACAGAATTTGGTTTGGGACAGAAGATTCAGAAGCTGAAATGCGATTTGCTCAACTAGGAGAGCCTGTCCTGGCACATATTGTAGTATATTCATAAAAGGATGATAAGAAGTGGCTTTCAGTTACATGAAAATGGCCATAACAACTTACTGCAGGGACCTCAAATGGGATCCATAAACAAGGAGCACATGGGGGAGGTTGAGGTTTTACCTTTCAAGAATGTGAATCTGATTATTTAAAGAGGCATGGTCCCAGGTAAACGCAACGAATCAGGTTCCTCTGTTAATTTAACGTTGGTGTAAGAAGCATCGTATCACTGTCACTGACCCCAATCAGTGATCATCAACCTCCCAAATTTTGAAACAAATTGAGCAGTGGATGAATGTGTGTAGAAAGCTGTATCCCATTTCAGCTTACAACCGCGCTTTATATAGAGCGCCCATGAATATTTGCACATGGTCAGTGTCAGTTTGTATTTATTTATTTATATTTAGCTACGAGGATCGCTTCTGAATCAGTCAATGGGCTAAATGGGCTAGAATTGACGCATCTGGACCCCACTTTGAGTGGGCTTGGACCAGAGCAGGGGTCCCCAACCCTCTTAGGGGGCCGCCAAAGATGACTTGGGGGTTGTGAAACATTGCCGAATCTGAGATTGACAAAAATGGATTAATAAAACATGTTCCGCCAAATTGGGATGTGCTTTGTTGCATTTTCTGTAGCAATCTGCTTCAGATCTAGTCTTTACACCAGTATTAAACCAAATAAGGATGAAGCATAAAAATCTATTTTATGATCCTATTTACACAGTTACTGAACTCCCACGCGTAGCATCATTGTCTATCATAATTTATCAGTGAAATAGTAACCGAGATTAAGCTAAGCTCCTCAGAGGCAAAAAAAAAGGAGGTTATTTCTTCCTAATTCGGGGTGGTACAGTATGTGTTTGGGCGGGTGTTGGGTCTGGAGCATTAAACGCCAATAAACAACTTGTAAGCCGAAATGTCGCCTTCGGTTCTCCAGGTGACCATGGACGATTTTGAGCTTTCCTGCAAGGGACTTTACCGCGCCATGAACATCAGGGAGAAGTACATGAGACTGGCCTACCAGCGCTTCCCAAGGACTGTCTCCCAGTACCTGCGCGACATAGAGGGAGAGAAATTTAAGCCTGATGACCAGGTGCAGCCAGGTAAACAGTCCAGCAGCTTGGCGGTCAAGGATGGACAGAATGCATATTTAGTCATCGTGTCCAGCTCTGCAAAGCTGCATGTTAATTCCCAGTTAAAATTGAAAATGTTGGAAAATGAACCGACTGACTGCAGTGTTTTTGCAACCCTCAGTTTTCACACCTCCTGTTAAGAATGGTGAAGACCCCTTCGATACCAAGAACCTGCCTAAGAGCGTGGGCTATGTTGCCCGTATGAAGGATGGTGTCATCTATGTTTACAATGACGCGGCCGCCGCTGACAAGCACCAGCCCAAAGACCTCCCTTGCCCTGACTACGCCACCTTCATTGATGACATGAACTTTCTGATTGCTCTCATCGCTCAGGGCCCAACGTAAGCCGCCGGTCATGTTCATGGAGATCCAGCTATCTCAGCACAATGCAAACATTTGAACCTCACAGTGAATTCAGCTCAGATGTATTTGTTTGTTGGTTTGCAGCAAGACTTACACTCACCGTCGTCTGAAGTTCCTCATGTCCAAGTTCAACGTGCACGAGATGCTGAATGAGATGGAAGAGATGAAGGAGCTGAAGATAAATCCTCACAGGGACTTCTACAACTGCAGGAGGGTAGGCAGGCAGTAAAAATACCATGGCTTAAAAGAAGAGAAAAAAAAAGGGAAATTGGAGAGACTTAGTATGGAATTGTAAAACCATTTACGTGAAATTCAATGATATAGTGGCTTTGACACATCCTCAGATCTTTATTAGGAGGGAGAAAATAATTTCACAGACTTGTGTTTGTGACTAATCTGAAGCTGGGTTTTCTTTACAGAAAGCGAGTGGGGTTCAGCTCCATCTTCTGGAAAAACACAGTCTTTTACAAACCAGCTACACCATCAACTCTTGACACCCTGTGGCACCCTTTGCCTCCTCTCCCTACCCTCCCCTTGTAGGTGGACACCCACATCCATGCAGCTGCCTGCATGAACCAGAAGCACCTCCTGCGCTTCATTAAGAAGTCTTACCGTGTGGATGCCGACAGGGTCGTACACAAACTCAAGGGCAAGGAGGTCACCATGAAGGAGCTGTTCCAGACGCTGAACCTGCACCCCTACGACCTGACTGTCGACTCTCTGGACGTGCACGCCGTAAGTTCTCTGCTGCCACCGAATCAGAGACCATGCATAACAGGTCTCTGAATCAGACAATCAAGGACAAAATCTCAGCGGTCTTACTGTGTCGGGTCACTGGTTTCGTTTTGGTGCTGCAAGGCCGGTTCCAGTTCTGGTTCCAGTCGTCCTCTCTGTCATCTCGACTTCATTTCTTGACTCATTCCTACACAGGGCAGACAAACCTTCCAGCGCTTCGACAAGTTCAATGCCAAGTACAACCCTGTTGGAGCCAGCGAGCTGCGTGACCTGTACCTGAAGACGGAGAACCACATCAACGGAGAGTACTTTGCCACCATCATCAAGGTCACAGTATACTCCAGTCACTGGGGCGGGGGGTTTGTATTTCATTCTTACCCTCCAACTTTGCTGCAACCTGACTTTCCTGATTGAACTAGGAAGTGGCCAGTGACCTGGAGGACGCTAAGTACCAGTACGCCGAGCCCCGTCTGTCAATCTATGGCTGCAATCCCAGTGAGTGGACCAAGCTCTCTGGCTGGTTCGTCAGACACAGAATTTTCTCCCCAAACCTCAAGTGGATGATTCAAGTGCCCAGGATTTAGTAAGTCTTCAACATCTTTGCTATTTACTTGGCAGTGCTATCTGTCTCTGACCTTTCTCTGGGACAGGTCTAACCATAATGTAACTGGGACACATTTAGATTAGTAGTTTTTTGTTCCGAGTGACAGAGTGCGCAACACATAACTCTGTTCTCCTTTTCAGTGACATCTTTAGAGGCAAAGAATTTGTGCCCCACTTTGGAAAGATGCTGGAAAACATCTTCCTGCCAGTGTTCCAGGCCACCATCGACCCACAATCCCAACCTGAGCTCAGCATCTTCCTCAAGCACGTGAGTCAAGCTCTGACGAGGGCTGTCAAGGATAGGTTCGACTTCTTGTTCGAAGGTCTTGGAATATTTATATTTCTCCGCATTGTTCTCTTCAGACAGCAAGACAGCTTACAATAAGCCAAATTAGAGAAATGTCAGTGTGATTTTGGAAATTGAGTGATTGTGGAATTGCAGATCAAACTCATTCTACCATATTCTCTCACATTTGAAATGGAGAATGAAACACTGTGTAACCATCGTCCTGGTCTGGTCTGTAGGTGACAGGCTTCGACAGTGTGGACGATGAATCCAAGCACAGTGGTCACATGTTCTCCATGAAGAGCCCCAAGCCAGAGGAGTGGGATATAGCCAAGAACCCCTCCTACACCTATTACATCTACTATATGTACGCCAACATCGCTATGCTCAACCAGCTCCGCAAGTGAGTAGCATTACTTTTCAGTCAAATGACAATGCCATTCTTACGGCATTCAAGTATGACACGACTTGCCCCTGCCCTTACTTGGCTCCTGAAGGTGCATTTTATTTTGCTCGCTGATTTTCAGAGAGAGGGGCATGAACACCTTCATGTTCCGGCCTCACTGCGGCGAGGCCGGCGCCATCACCCATCTGCTGGCTTCCTTCATGACCGCTGACAACATCTCTCATGGGCTCAACCTCAAGAAGGTCAGTCCCCCCCCCCACAAATCATTAAAGGCCACTGCAGCGTTACTTCACTTAAGTCATTTGACTTTGTAAATCTTGAATTCAGTCAGACTGCAGAAACCCTCTAAACGTCACTTCACTGGTGCTCTGATTCTGCCACCACCAGAGTCCCGTGCTGCAGTACCTGTACTTCCTGGGGCAGATCCCCATCGCCATGTCTCCCCTCAGCAACAACAGCCTGTTCCTGGAGTACGCCAAGAACCCTCTATTGGAGTTCCACAAGAAAGGCCTGATGGTCTCCCTGTCCACCGATGACCCCATGCAGTTCCACTACACCAAGGTCAGAGTCTCATCTCGAGAAGTGTTGTTATTACAGCATCCTGTGGCTGTGGTCAGCCTTGGTCTCTGCACAATTTGTGAGATGCACACACCTTTACACGCACTCTGGAAGAGCATGTGTAAAGGTGTGTGCACACTCATTTTGGTCTTCTGCAAGTGAGTCTTGACTCCTTGTCTTTTTTTTTTGCTGCAGGAGCCCCTGATGGAAGAGTATGCCATTGCAGCGCAGGTGTTCAAGCTCAGCACCTGCGACATGTGTGAGATCTCCAGGAACAGCGTCCTGCAGAGCAGCCTGTCTCACGAGGTGAAGGCCCTGCTGGATGTTATGATGCATTGGTTCCGAAATCACCTGTTGGAATGGAAGGACATGGGCATATGTTTGGGAAATCGGGTCCAATGCACTAATATGATTTACAAGATTTTTTTTGCCATTACATATGCTGAGTAGCTTGATTCGTAATATGAAATAGATTTGATAAATTGAATGAGACTAAAACATTCACTGTGTGTTGTTTTTAATTTGTTCCAGGAGAAGGCTCACTTCCTGGGTGAACACTACCTGAAGGAGGGCCCGGAGGGAAATGACATCCGCAAGACCAACGTGGCCCAGATCCGTATGGCATTTCGCCATGAGACACTGTGCTACGAGCTCAACCTTATCAAGGAGGGTGTGAAGTCCGAGTAAACAAGCACAAACTCACTGCACACAAACTTAAATAAAAAAAAAAATATATATATATATATATATATATACAAGCACCAGATCTTAAGGCTCTTCAGACATCCGTCTCTATTGTAACAGCCAGTCGTGTGTATTGTGTAAATCCGTACAAGCTGATTACAAATGAATGTTGCCCAAGAATGTGAACGATAAAGGACATTTTCAGATGAAACACATTGACTTATCCTTTTTCCAGCACTCTCAGGTCCTTCCAAAGTTGCACTAGCACATGTTGCTCATACAGTATCTAATCAATAATACTACTAATACTACTAATACTACTACTACTACTAATAATAATAATAAACATACTTATTAAAATTTTCCCGGTTCTGTGAAAAGCAGCACAAGTTACAAAAAGTAGCCCTCTGCTTGTTGGCTGTGAATCAGGGTTTGTCATTGGTATAACTCACCGTGATGCCACAAGGGGCAACGATGACGGAGTGATGAAATTACGTGGTGGTGACTTTCTGTGATTATTTGTAGTTTTCCGGAGCCTAGTTTTCCAATGCCTTCCGCATAATGGACTCCCAGAGTTTATGTGTTACGACTTTCTCGAATCCAGCAAAGTAAGGAGGGACACACTGCCGCATCCGGGCGGGGTTACATGTGAACAGAATGCCTGAATTTACGAAAAGAGCAAAAGAGATAAAATATCAATCTAAAAGCCACGCCGAGTTCAAGCAGGTAAGACGATACACAGACACCTACATACACACGCCCAGTTTGTAACCTCTAACTACTACAGAGCGATGGAGTCTACACCACCCACCTTGCACGGTGCGAATGGATGTTTGCAGCCACAACCTGCACATATATAGTAAATTAAATAATGATCGTTGCCTACTTACAGTCAAATGTGATCAGTTTTTCATTAATTCCTGCTCCAAATGTAGATTGATTTGGATGTAACTTGAACCAGGAGATGTCTGCGACGTTCCGGTTTTAACGAGACCTCAACCATGTCCTTGAGTCCAGCAGTTGTTGTGTTCCCTTTAGCCCGAAAAATGCCAAGGAGAATAATAATAATAATAACAAAAATGTGAACAATAACAGCTGCGGGGTGGACCCCTAATGGTAATAACAATTGATTCAATTACTTTAATTGGACATCCGATGTTTTTTATTCTTTTATATTTTTTATTCTGGCAGTTATGTAATCATGTGGTTTAGCCTTGAAAATCAGACTGTTATTTGTCAAAAATATTTGTCATCTTTTTAAAATGTTGGTATATATTAACAGTATAATATTTCAGGAATATTACACACATGGTTTAAATAACGAGCACAGAATAAGTTGCGTCATGCAGTGTTTTCCTGATCTTTTTTTGTTTCTCTGTAATAATAATATGATAATAATACTAATACAATGATAACAATAATGGTATTATACATAATTAACTTTATTTGCATAGCATTTGTATTTGTTATGCAATATGCAACTCAAAGTGCTTTAGAAGGCAAAAAATAATAGTTCCTGAGTGTTATTATTATTATTATTATAATAATTATTATTATTAATAATAATAATAATAATAATTCATCCACTATTATTATTAATAATAATAATAATAATAACAATATTAATTATAATTATAATTATAATAATAATAATAATAAAAATATATTATTATATTATTATTATTATAACACAATGAATAAATACCTCATTATGATGATTATAATTATTAGTATTAGTATTACATTGTTATTAGTAGTACATTATTATCATTCTTATTATTAATGTGTTATTATTCTTATTATTATTAATATTATTAATAATAATAATGACAACAATATTAATTATAATTATCATTATAATACAAATATATGATTATATTATTGTTATTATAACACAATGGATAAATACCTTATTATGATGATTATTAGTACGAGTATTACATTGTTGTTATTAGTACATTATTATAATTCCCATTATTATTTATCATCATCGCTACACAGTGGATGAATATGATAATCTCGCGGCTTTATTCACCCGTCGCGCAACAGGATCAGCGCTGTTGACAGCTGGGGGGGGGGGTGACGATGACGTCACCGTCCTCATCGCGGAGGATTCCTCGCTGAGGACCTTCCCACGGAGCGGACCGCGGCTTTGCGGTCGCCCGCCCCGCCGCTAGCCCGCGCGCCGTGGCTTTTCGGCGGCCGCGCGTCGGTCACGGTGCGTTTTCCCATCTCCGCGGGAGGACTTTTTCCGAGCTCCCCCCCCCGAATCTCCCGAACAACTCCGCGCAGCGCCCGGGTTAGCCCCGAGCTAACCGGACTAGCCTAGCCGCGTCTTGAATGGGGATGCTGCCGGGTTCTTTGTCGCGGGACCGCGGACGAGGTGGGTGGATTTATCTCCTTTGAAACCACAAGAAATGCGTTTTCAAACCGTGTGCTCCGCGTTTTGCACTTCGCGGCGGTCTACTCTGGTGGTTCTCAACCCTGAGGTCCGGGGATCGGTGGTCCCGGTGGTCGCCCGAGAGGTCCCGGGGGGGGGGGGGGGGTCCCCCAGCAAAACGAGTAGTAGCTGCAGCGTCACTTCGTTTACCGGACGTTTGTTCCGGTTAAGATTGTACAACAGCCTCAGATTGAGGGTCCTGATGCATTTAGAGCTATAAGCGTCAATATTTATTGATACATCCAACATTTGAGCTTGATGTAAATATTGCTCCTATCCATCCCCCCACGACCCACTCCAATGCAACATGCCTTTTCTCCTTGAGATTTTCCCAGTTTAACAACCCTTTGTAATTATTACTACTAATAATAATCATAATAATAATCATTATAATAATCTTTATTTGTACAGCACCTTTTCACACAACATTCGCAGCTCAGAGAGCTTCACAGACATTTTGGAACGCATCATTTTACAGTGATTAATTATTTCACGCGATTGAATAGTACACGCGACGAAAAAACAAAACAAAACAAAACAAAAAAAAAGAACCAAAAATCAAGAAAACCAAAAAGGAAAAGAAAAAGGGACAACGCGGAGAAGAACGCGCTCATGTCGGGGAGAGGGTTCTAATCCGCGCCAACTCAGAGGAGATCCAGCCTGGAGCTCCGGGGGCACTTCCAGCGCAAACTCCCGAGCCGCATTCCGATCTCCGCGCCCGTGGACCGTCCGCCGAACGGTTCGGTGGCGGATCCCGGAGTGTCAGCACCGTCCCCGGATCACGGTTCGAATAAACTGTCAACGCGCGGTGTGAGAACAAACCGTCGGTTTGGACGTGGAAACTTTACAACCCGGCGCGCTACTTATGACGGAGCGGGTCCGGTTCGCCGGTGGTCACGTAATGCCGCGTCAAGCGCGTCCTCCTCTTCGTTTTTAACATTTTATTTTTCCCCGGCTGGCCAACCTCCGGTTCTGCTCGATTCAAGCTTTTTCTTTTTCTTCTTTTTTTACGCTGCTTGTGGCGGACCGCGCTGCGTGGATTCCCCCGCCCCCGCCCCGGGGACAAGCTGCGTCTTGCAGCAGTTCTCCGATGTGGGGGGGGGGGGGCTTTTGAGGCCTCTGTGAAGGCGCAATCAGGGGGTTCAACTGAGCTGCGCGGCGGTGACAGGTCAGGTCGCCGCCGGGGACTCGCACGCCCGGGCGTGAGTCACGGGAGTTTCACCGAAAGTTCACCTGCCTTACCGCAACCGTACCCGCCGCGGTGGCTCACCCTGCCCGCGTCCCGTGGGAACCCGTAGACTTTTGGAAGCTGGGATTCGCGTAGACGTACCGGACTTGGACGCGAGTCGCTGGAGGGAGGGCCCCTCCGCCCGGTCGGTGTTTGTGAAAGTGACCGCGACATAATGTCGGACGTTTTTCTCCGGGAAGCGCTTGTTTTTTTTTGTTTTGTTTTGTTTTGTTTTGTTTTGTTTTGTCATCGGGGTTTGGACTCGAGCTGACCTAAACATAGCTCAAATCAGCAGTTATAGCCGGGTACAGATCTCCGCACCATAATTATGGACAGTCTGCTGATCCTTCTTCCTGCATCTCAGGAAACGCAAGTCAGGCCTTCCTGTGTACCACAGACACACACACACACACACACACACACACTAAGTCACTCACTGGCAAATAACACAAAATGGGTCAATGTTACAGTGGCATTTTCATTGTGAGCCTTGGAAGTGATTGCGTGAGATTCGGCAGCGACATGCGTCCGATTTAGGTCAAACCGAACAAAGGCATTATTAGCAGGCCAGACGGACTGACTGGTTGATATTTCTTGCCCCCACCCCCACCACCACCACCACCACCACCACCAGGGTCCCTGTCCTAAATGTCTCAGTGTGGAATGTGGCACGTAGAATTCTTTCCGTGTCTCCCCCTTTTGCCAAACGCTCTCAGCCCTTTCCGCCGCCCTCTGTGACGTGTCCAAGTGGTTTGGGCCCCAAGAAACACCAAGCCTCCGTACGGGGGCACGCGGGATCCACAGTGATGCCGAAACAGGGGAACAATGAGTCAGGGGAGCGTGCTAACCCGCCGCTAAAACTCATAACATCGAGTCAGACTGTTCTTTTTCCTCGGAGCATTTGGGAGTAAGAGATTTAATTAGAAACATTGCTCCTCTACCCTGCACGCATCCTGCTTCTAAAATAAAAGCCTCAGTGAAATTCAGTCGGTGTCTTGTATCCACGTAAAATCCCCAGATTCCATCGGGTAGAAAGATGTGGGTCTGGATGCTTAATGTTATTGATTTAATTGTTTGTCCTGAGGTCTGTGTGTGTGAGTTGCTGTCCCCCCCCCCCTTTTTTTTATTAAAATAATTTCTAGGTCACTCTAGGAATGCCTTGAGATGCCCGTCCTTTCTGATACTCTGAAAGAGTCCTTTGAAACAAGAGACAATTTGATTAAATGTTCTTCAATGTTTCATTTTCCCTTTCCTAGTTTGCCATGTGAAGAGCAGCTAAAGCTTTATTTCAAGTTACCTCGCACAAAACACACAAACTCATCACGGTACTTTTGCTGCAACGAGCTGTGTTCTTCCTGCTGCTGTCAGATTTATTTTTCGGCGACTGACCCCAGCAGAAGCCCATTTTTTCCTGATCTTCAACATTAGCTTCATGGCCAGAGCTGCGGGGGAAAAACTAGTTCTGATCTTGTGGATTGCATCATGAAGGTGTGCTGTCTTGACTTGTTTTCAACTGCCTCTGTGATTGATGGGTAATTTCTGCTCCTTGTCCTTAAACATTTTAGGTTGTTTGTAAAGGGACATGAGGGGAAGACGGAGCCCTGGTAGAAAGACGAACCTAAGGAAAAAGTAACAGCGCTGCTCCAACATTAAACCCCGTGGATTTATTAACAAGGTCACATCTGGATTAATCAGTAACAGACGTAATCGCTGGGCGAAGGGTATTTCTGCCGCTCCTTGCTGAAGAAACCCTCATGCATTCACCAATGGAGAGCTGAGGGTGAGGTGGCAGTCGGCCCCCCCTCTCAGCATGCTGGCCCTGGGGCTGGAGCAGACAAGGCGAGGGGGGAACGGAATCGGTGGCGCGCAGAAACGAGCGACTGTGGCCTGGCAGGCCCCTTCCCCAGGGAGTCCCCTAGCCAATGAACAGTGCGTTAACATCAGGCAGAAGATCTCCCAGTGGGAAGGCCGCAGTCACCCGGACGCCGGGGTCAAGTCGCACCCTCCGGTCGTATCCCGGACTCTATCGGCGGATCTACTGGGAAATGGATTTTGTGGTAACGCCACCAGTCAGGGACCT
Source organism: Zeus faber (assembly GCF_960531495.2). Classification (NCBI taxonomy): domain Eukaryota; kingdom Metazoa; phylum Chordata; class Actinopteri; order Zeiformes; family Zeidae; genus Zeus; species Zeus faber. Next base: position 5,714,259 of record NC_137194.1, on the reverse strand, counting down.
CAAGGAAGAGCCTGCCTCTCCAAAGCTAAGAGCCTGGGTTTAGATTTCCGGGAAGCCCGAGCAACAGCTAAACCTAATGCAGGCAGTAGAAAGTCGGAACCCCTAGGGAATTACTCCAGGGATATTTCAACCTCCACCCCGGAAAAGAAGCTGGTTGTGCCATCTTTGCCTTCTTCCCCCACAGCAGACATTCAGCCTTTGTTACCCCCAGGGAAACAGATCAACATGGCCGGGGTCATCTCTAAACCAGGGCCTTCTTTGACGGACGACTCAGATGACAACATGCCCTCTGGGAACTTCTACACCTCCAGGGGCTTCTGGCGCAGGCTGGAGGGGGACAAATTACTCTGGGAGAAAGGGCTGGAATCCTCAGGAGCATCTCAACCGCCACCTAAACCACAACGAACGTTCCAGTACATGACTTCCAGCAATCCCAGCGCACACTTGGTCCAATGGGACCCCGGATCGCCGGGCAGCCTCTTGCATGGCAAACGCAGTGGTACAGCCCGCCCTCCAAGTTTCACGCCCCCTGCATGCACAATGGCTCAGACCAATGGTCTTACAAGGCACAAAAAAAACAGGTGAGGTGATGTGATGTAATTGGAACCTACTTATCGTCAATAGATAGAATAGTTATTAAGATTTCCCTAAATAAGGAGTAACTCATTGCAAAGATGGGTGAAATCACATCTATTTCTCAAATCTGAATAAACCTTCTTTGATAACAGCTAATGAGAAAATGCACTTACAAAAACAAAATTAGCCCATATGTTTGAAGTTCTCCCATTTCAGGTGTTCTCGTGCTAAATTTACTCAAGGTGTTTGGAATTCTATATTTAGAGGAAACCAATGAAAGTGGAGCTTGAGGCAGTTGGCTGGACTCCAGGCGTGATGTCTCTCATAACCTCAGGCAGCATTGTGCAGTATTGTCTGGACGTGGCCTAGTTCCTGAGCAGCCATGGGCGTCTGGGAGGATGTGTGTATGGGGGGACTTTACATGTGTTTTCACACATATACTCATTTGGCTAAACTATTCTCCTGCAGGGTTTAATATCATGATGCCGAGGACAGTTTCTCCTCGGCTGAAAGGGATACCGAACTTCAGCATGCCAACACTGTTCGCCCAGTGCAATGCGGCAGAGCTAATCCTTGACCAAACTATCTTATCCCCGGAAATGAGGAAAATACACCTTCCAGAATCTCAAAAGCGATGTTATTTAAGTCCTACTTCTTGCATCTTTATGACCCTTGAAAATAAAAACAAGACCTTAGTTTTAAATGCAGGTGCATTTGGAACCGCTATGACCTATAAATACTATAAAAAGTGATTCCCTCCCCCCAAAAAACACCTTTAACATGAGACAATGGGACGGGCAATAGCATGTCTGCTATCTTTAGAGTGGCAGCGTGACTCCCTGTTCCTCACCACCTTCCCTCCCTCCATTCTCCACAGGAAGTCCTTTGAGTACGAAGACGCTCCACGCCTGACGGTGCAGCGGAGCACGCTGGGAGGCAGCGATGCCGGCTCGGTCCTCTCCCACGCCTACTCTGACGACAACATTTACGAGGACATCGTTTGTGAGTTCCAGTTCCTCAAACGGGCACGGGGCGTTGCCAAAAAAGAAACAGAGAGGAAGCCATAAAGCCCATCGGTGTCTAGTCATTGGCCAACGCAGTTCCTTCACTGAGGGGTGTAAAGAAAAAGCTCCATTTATGAACTTGTTATATTGCTACAGCAGAGACTCGAGGAGAACACGTTTTGTTGTTCATCACATCATAAGGGCTAAATTAACATGCATGTGTTGAAGGGCAATTTGGGGACAGGCTTTTGAATTGCATGAAGTAGCATTATTGTCTTACTTTGAGAATATTCCAATGCATCCTCCCCCAAATGATTCTTGCTCTACGGCTTGTTGCTCTTTTTTTCCCCTTCGTAACAAACATATTTATGGACATATTTGATCTTCTCCTCCTTCAGGTGATGTGACCAGAGATAACCCCTACGAGGATGTCAAACTGTCTCCCATGTGCCTTCCCGTCTCCAGACCCCGACCTAGGACCATTTCTCAGAGGCAGAGCCCCCATGCCCCAAAGGTAACGCGCGGCTGAGGGCTCGGGGGTCGTCGGCTTAATGTAATTTTCCTGTCAAATGCGGCCCCTGAAAAGCCATTGAAACTGCAACTTTGGTCAAGGGAATCAACTGGCCAACTGACGCATCACACTTGATCTGGTGTGATGCGTACATGTTCTTTAACCTGACGTGGTAGGGATATTTGAAAAGAACATTTCCTCCGTTTGAGACTTCGCTTCAGTTTGTCCGAGTGAAGCTGCAGGCGCCTTAATCATGACCAGAAAAGACTCATGGCCGCTCCCTTAATGCCCCGCAGCTCCCCCCGAAGCCCCACACACTGAGGAGCTGCGCGGGCAAGTCCCACCAGGCGCTGTCGCCCAGCGGCGCCGGCCGGGCCGACTCCCCCGGACCGGCGGCCCCCAGACGCCCCAGCACGCCGAAAGCGCACAAGCCCCCTCACGTGAGTGACGCTGGAACTGCTTCACATGTTACTGCCTTTGCGGACGTTGCTCGTCTGTATCTGTTTACCGGGGGGGGGCGGGGTGCGGTGCTCGTGAAAACAGGAAGGAGAAACTACAGAGTGGGGCAGATGGAGAGAGGGAGGAGAGAGCAAACAAGCTGATGTTGGAATCTGTTTAGCGAGTGGAGAAACAGAATACATTCATTTAAATGAACGACGCGTGGACGCGGACGCTGTGTGGAAAGAGATGAACTCTGTGAATGAGGTAAAAAGAGCGATGATCCGTCGAATATTACCTTTGCAAGTTATGCTAACCTCGAAGCTAATGCAATATATCGTCGGATAGAGCAAAGGGTGTAATTTTTGGACGGAGAGGCGTCATTTCATTGACTTGACTAGCGCCAAGTTCAATTTTGAAATTGGTCGCCATCTTTTTATTGGATCTGCGATTTGATAAACGGCAAAAAAACAGCACAAAGAAATTGCCTCAAATTCACAAAGTGATGTCTCTTAAATGTTATGCCAAGACATTGTAAAAAAAAAATATCCCAATACATTTATTCATTTAGTAGAATGAATTATAGTTCCTCAAATGTGTGACCAGGCTGACTCACTGAGGCAACCGTTCATCCTGTGAGATAAGACCTTGTTTCCTGCGCCAGCTGTGGTGTTCAGATGGATATTCCCTGGCCCCGCAGCCACTCTGCCACCAGTTACCAGCGTCCAACGCTCCACAACATCCTCCTGCTGCGGAGAATACTGGGACATAACAAGAAAGAATGCTGCAAATTCATAATGCAATAATGTCTTTATTTTCAGTTGTATAAGTGTCCTGTGTCGCCGATTGCACGGTGACTCGCTGCCCCCATGAAAACCCAGGTTTACAACGGCGTCCTGTCCGTCCATCCCGTTCCCTCACTTTATTGTCACTGTGTTTACGACGCAGTACGTCAGCAAGATTGAGACGATCTTCGATGCCAAGCGAGGGAAGAAGAGAGTGAAGAACCAGGGGGGAGTGGTTCGAGGTATTGAGTGCACGCACGCACGCACGCACGCACGCACGCACGCACGCACGCACGCACTCACACACACAAATGAGATTAAGTTGAGACTCATGATGGGAATACGCTGCTTTTGATCATATGCGCTAGGCCAGCTGCATCCAAATAAAAGGGCAACTGTCTGTTTGTGGTTATAATGGGCTCATCCCCCCCCCCCCCCCCCATCTCTGCCTGTCCTCTCATCCTTATCAACAGAAACAGAGGAGACCAGCGGGACGGAGAGCGACCCTGAGGACAGCGCCAAAGGTACTGTATCCAGGGCCTTTCTTGCCATATGGAGACTATGCGGTTACATGGAGCCCCCCAAAGCCACCAGGGGTCCCCAAGCTGCCAGTTGGGACTTTATTTATCTATTTATCTATTTATCTATTCAATCATTTGTTCATAAATGCATACATACATACATACATACATATATACATTCATTCATTTATTTTTTAATTTAAATGACCAGTCTCTGTTGGTAGCCAAGCGC
>NC_137194.1:5662692-5705192 GCF_960531495.2 Zeus faber | reverse complement strand
CTATTCAACTGTATTGATGAGGGAATCTGTGAATCTGTTTTCGTCATTATCTTGACTGATTTTGAATGTGTAAGTCATGCATATAAAGACGTGATATGGTCTCAAACGTTGTTCTGTTCTCCTCCCAGCGTGCTGTCGCGCTGCAGCCATGCCGTGCTGGCGCTGCTCTACCCGTTCACCTGGCAGCACACCTTTGTGCCGGTGCTTCCCGCCAGCATGCTGGACATCAGCTGCTCCCCCACCCCCTTCCTCCTGGGAGCGCTGGCCCCCTGCCTGCCCGAGCTGCTGGACCTCCCCATCGAAGAGGTCAGTCCCGACAGCAACCGCACGGGCATGTTGATGTCGTCTGTGTTTTCTTTTTTTTTGATTGAGCCCTTTTGAGTCTTTATGGCTTCATGACATTGAAACACTCTGTTCGTCATTCAGGTCATGTTCACACAGGTGGGTTGAATTTAGCAACCTGTTTTCCGAGCCATCCCGTGTGGAGTGGTTTCCCAAATGATAAATTGTCATAAATAATACATTTTTAAGCTTTTTTTTTTTTTTTTTTTTTTATGAAAGAAAGAGGAGTAGCTTAAAGGTCTTGCTGGTTGTTTGCTGTAGCAATAAAACCTTTGCTCTTTCTACCTTTCTTTCTTTCTTTCTTCCTTTTTTCTTTCCAGGTGCTCATTGTGGACCTGTGCACAGACAGGTTTGTCGTTCAGGTGTGTATGCGTGTTGTATAATGTCACTGACAGGCGTGGCGTCTGAAACCTAGAATCAATACGAGCAGGGCGGGACGCTGTCTCAACCTGCCCACAGTTTGCACCCGCGACGTCTTTAAAAAGTGACAGGCTAATTCCACGCTCCATAACAAACCGTTGCCAGGCTCGGAATGTATCGTGCACGTTAGCTCATTCCTCAAAACTCCAGAGCGAAAAAGTTTCACCTCCTCGCCATATTAAATCCACACCGTGCTTTGTGAGACCGTTTAGCAGCTAATTATAATCACCACTCAGCTGCTCAGCATGTATGCAGTTGCTTCTGTGTGGCTCCCTAGTATGGCGGCCCTCTTGACGGTGGAAGTATTTTCCACTGGGGCCGCTTGTTTTACACCTACTACAGGAGAACCTTCTTCATCTGAACCCAACAGGAAGTGACGGTCATTCAGGACGAGTCCGACCCAAACCTGAATGCGAGACGTCTGGCCCTTGAATCGATCAAAGCGGTTTAATTTAGACTCCAGCAACAAACAAGCAATGAGCCTCCTTACATTCTGTATTCGCAGCATGAACCCTAGACATCACGTCAATTCAGTCACTTGACATCATCAGTTCTGAATCGATTTAGCAAATTGTAATATTGATTCAAGATTGAAGAGGTTTATTTGTCACATACATATACATAGTTTCATACATATATGCAGTGAAATGTCTTTGCAACGCACCCGGAGATTATGCACAATACAAAAGTTACTAAACCAAACATAAAAGATAACCTAATTCCTACCTAGCTAACTAACTGAAACTAACTGATTACTAAAACGTCATGCAGTTAGTGAATAGAATAATAAAAATAAAAGAAAAATAAAATAAAATAAGAGTCAAAAAGATAATACAAAGTGGGGGAACAAAATACAAGTAAAGGGAATAGAGTTATGTATATGGATAGGCCATTTGTTTACAGATATGTGCAGTAAAGTGCAAGTGAATAACATGCTTTTGATACTGTAGAAGTTATGCATTATGCAATTTGTTGCATAAATGAGATGCCCGAAAATGGGTATGTATCCAAATAGATTGCCTTACGATATTTAACTTTTGTCCAAAGCCACTTGCAATATATGTTGTAGGTAGTAGCAAAGCAGTGTACATCACATTCACAGTCAGCTGAACCTTCTCTAGGAATAAGAAGCATTAGTAGAGTTAGAACATTTTTTATTTGGTTTTCATCTCATTAATATCGGATTGAATCGATGTTTAATCAAATTGAGACACTTGAGGGGTTGAAATCGGACCAAGTTGTGAGTTCCTGCCCATTACCGAGCCGGAGAATCCGACACTATTTACTATTTAAGTATGGTTGATGGATCCATCAACCTAAAATGATTTTTTTTTTATTTAACTGTTTCATATAAAAGTTCATATGACTGAGGTTCAGATAAACAAGGTTGTACTGTACAACTTGTTGTCTGCCAAATATCATGTATGATGCCTGTTCATAACTTTACCTCCCCACCCCGACCTCTTTCTGCAGCTGGGCGATGAAGACTGCATTCTGCCCAGCAAGCTGCAGGCGGCGCTGCAGCAGATCCTGGAGGACAGGGAAGTTCTCCTGAAGCAGGAGGACGAGGATTCCTCCGGAGGTCTGCAAACCGGCATGCACAAAAACGTTCAAATTCAAAAATGAGGCCCCTCTAATTACAATTTAAGTTTCTCGTTCACCCATCAAAATAAACTAATCTAAGGTAATAACCAAAGTAAAACTAAAATGATAAGCTGTAAAACTATAAATACCCTCCCATGAATGTGTTTGTGTCACTCCCGGAGTGCACGTGCTTGCTCTTGATTAACTTCCTTAATTTTATAATTATGATGTTATAACCATTGGGTTGTGGGAAACCATAGTGTGTGTTGAAGTCTCCAGCTTTATTAGAGCGCCCCCACCTGGGGAATATAAGCGTTTTTGGTTTTTTTTACCACAACTGAACTCTTTTGACTATTTTCGTTCTTTTAATCTTTGAATTGAATTGTTTAAATTCTAATTCAGTTCCTTTATTTTTGGCGGCATTTTGTTTAGTGGCAAGTTTTTTATTTATTTATTCATAAATCGATCTATGAATTTATTTATTTATTCATTTATTTTTACTTTTTCTTCTGAGGCTTTGATGTTTTGGAGAGTAATGTAGTTGTGTTTTTGAAAGGAGTTACTTAAATATAGGTATAAATAAGCACGCTCCCTTTTCTTCCTCATAACAACCCCCCATCTCCTCTCAGGTTGCCGGGCGGAGCTGAGCTCCCTGCTCTCCGAGGCCTTCGTGCGCTTCTTCGTGGAGCTGGTGGGTCACTACCCGCTCCACATGGCCGAGGCGGCGGCGGGCGCGGCAGGGGCCAGGGAGCTGCAGCGCGACGCCTTCCGCAAGTCGCACCCCTCCCGCGGCGTGCGGCAGTTCCTGCAGCTCTTCATGGATACACAGATGTTCTCTGGCTTCATCCAGGACAAGGAGCTGCGCAAGGGCGACGGCAAAGGTGGGGCGGCCGCGGGCCTCCACCCGACGGCGGGTCTCTCGTACTTCAGAAATGGCTTATTCGGCGAGAAATCTTCACAAATGCACTGGAGCAGATCATTCCATTTGTTAAGGACTTATTGAACATCAGATGAGATGTTCATGTAAATGTGATATCGTTCCCGGGCCTAAAAAGATGCCAATCACCCTCACCCTTCTGGTGCCATATGATTCAGTGCAGGTGTACTCAAATACTGAATGTATTCGAAGATTGCGCCAATTTGTTTTTGTCCTCCACACAGATTGAAGCCACTTCCCCGTTCGACATATAATCAAGTCTCCCCCTCTCCCCCAGGTCTGTTTGAAGCAAGAGCAGCAGAGTACATGGAGTCGTACTCCGAGACGGAGACCAGCGGTGTCAACAAGTTCCTCAAAGGACTCGGTGAGTTTCGACCCCCACTCCGACTTGTTTGGGTACGATTTGGGTAAAAAAAAAAAAAAAAGGTTCTACGGGAGAATAATTATTGTTTGTTTGTTTTTTTTTGTTTTTTGTTTTGTTTTTTTCTCCAGGAAGTAGAATTAAGTTCCTTCAAATGAAATGAGAGGACTTCCAGCACTTAGTCCCGGGATGAACAATCTGCCGCCGGTCTGGCCGATCTGTTGTGAATGGGAGAGCAGGGCGGTGCAGCCGGTGCAGCCGGTGCAGCCGGTGCAGCCGCGAACGCTCTCACAGAGCACTCGCGCATGTGGGCGGATGGAAACTGGAACCTCGTCATTCTCTTACGCTGCTTTATCTCCGGCGGCATCCTACAAAGCGACGAGAACTTGACGCTCTTTCCTTTATTTGGAACCTACAATGAACATTTCAGCTACTAAACCTCAGTTAGTAACTTGGAAAACGTATTGTCTGAACTAACTTGTAATCCTACTCGTTGTTTTAAACCAGTTTGATCCAAGTATTTATGAAGATAAATTGTTTTGTTTTTTTTCCATGGTATGATTTTTGAATGTAAGCATTTCTAGATGGAAGGAGAGACGACTTTTTTGCCCCTGTTGTGATCCAGCTCAGCCTCGTGTCCTACTTTTCCCCCCTTCGGTTTTTCCTCCAAAGGGACGACAGCAAACCAGTGATTAAAGAGGCAGATTCTCACCAACACCGGGCTACGAGCTCGAGAGTGAAAAGTTCTTTTGCGACCTCTCCAAAAACAAGTTTTTGGTCGATGGAGACGACTGACCCGCTCGGTAGACGCGTAGGCGCCCAGTAACGAGAGAACAAGGGAACAAGTGTGAAGAAACGGTTTCATTTCACGATGAGTGGGTGTTGTAGCTTGCATAATCACGAGTCCTCCTTCTGCCAAATGCCGTTTTTTTTAACAAGAGCTTGAAATTTTGAGTGTGCTACAATCGGTTATTTGTCAGAGATGCGCAGCGCTGACTGTGGAATTGATCTACATTGCACCACGAATGCCTCAGAATAGCTCAAGAAATATTTGGAAGCGGCCTTTTAACAGAGATGTGCATGAAGCCGTGGGTCAGTGCAGCTCATAACGTAATGTCACCCACGAAAATAGAGAATGTTCATAATGTTCAAGGCAAAGGTGTGTTCGGATGTTTTTCGCCAAGCTACGATTCATTGACCACCAATGTTGCATTCCTCAATGCACATCATGTAAAAGAATGTTTACTTTGTTTTATTTTATATTTGATTTAGGTTGTTTTTTTTTCTTACAAGTGTACTATATTGTATTCATTACATCTGTCAAGCAATTCAATGGCCCAAAATGTAATTCCACAGTCTTCCTATCAACTATATCTGTAAATACTTTATACTTTGCACAATGTTGAAAAACAATGTACAGTGTATTATTTTTTATATACATATTTGTTTTATAAGCATGTGCAGTATACTTTCAAAATAAATGTGACCCCCCCCCCCCCCCGGGAACAGTGAACTACTTTTGTATGTTTATGTTGAGCCCACAGTGTTTTGTTTTGCTTCCACGCCTGTACATAATTGGCTATTTTCCAATTTCCAGGGCTAGCGCCAGCTCACTGTTGGACGGCGGCGCACGCCCGACACCTCGCTGAGGGATCTGGAACAGGGAACAAGGCTGAAGGTGCTTGTTATTTAGCCCTGAGCTGTGCCCGTATGACTCAACGTTGCCCCCCACGGGTGGTGAAATGTCACTGGAGGTGTTTGCTGAGAGTCCTTGACTTTAAGGACTCACCGGGTTAAGCTGGTAAGACACACACACACACACACACACACACACACACACACACACACACACACACACACACACACACACACACACACACACACACACACACACACACACACACACACACGGAGGTGGTAAAACCAGTTTGTGTATTGTGTATTGTTATTATGGAAGTTGCACTCCCTTCTGTTTTCTAACTCCCAACCCTCCCCTGTGTGACTTGATCTATTGTTATTTCCTCCTCTATTTATTCTTTTGGACTCTTTGCTCCTTGTCCGCTTTCTCTGGCCGACGAATCCTGCTACCGAGGAAGGGACAGTATCACTTTTAAAAATGAAAATCTACCAGCGCAGGGGTTTCGACACATGTTCAGTGGAGAGAGCAGTGGATTTGAAAGCTGGTAAAGGCACCAGCACAGTGCACGTCAATGCTTTTTGGCCATTTTTTTGAGTCTTAGAAACATAAGAAACTTTTTTTAATATACGGTTAGGGTTAAATATTTATATAGTTTATGTATGTGTGTGTGTGTGTGTGTGTGTGTGTGTGTGTGTGTGTGTATATATATATATATATATATATATATATATATATATATATATATATATATGTATATATATATATATATATGTGTGTATATATATATATATATATATGTGTGTATATATGTATATGTGTGTATGTATATATATATATATATGTATATGTATATGTGTGTGTATATATATACAGAGAAAGAGATCATCCACATGAAGAACGTGATTCATCAGACCAAGCCACCTTCCATTGCTCCATGGTCTAGTTCTGATGCCCACTGTAGGCGCTTTCGCCGGTGTTGTGATGCACTGTGCGTTCTGACACCTTTCTATCATAGCAGCATTAATGTTTTCACAAATTTGTGCCAAGGTAGCTCTTCTCTTGGATCGAACCAGACGGGCTAGACCTCACTCCCCACGTGCATCAATGAGCCTTGGGTGCCAATGACCCTGTTGCTGGTTCACCAGTCGTCCTTCCTTGGGCCACTTTTGGTAGGTAGTAACCACTGCATACCAGGAAAACCCCACAAGACCTGTCGTGTCGGAGATGCTCTGACCCAGTCGTCTAGCATCACAATTTGCTCCTTGTCAAAGTGGCTCAGATCCTTACGCTTGCCCATTTTTTCTGCTTCCAACACATCAACTTCAAGAACTGTTCACTTGCTGCCTAATATATCCCACCCCTTTATCAGGTGCCATTGGAACCAAATTCAAGTTCAAGAGATTATTTGTCACATACATATGCATACAGTCATACATATTTGCAGTGAAATGTCATGACACCGGGTGATTACGCAGAATAAGCTCTAAAAATACTAATACGCGCCACAATCGCGATTCTGGGTTCTATAATTACAAACAGAATTGATTGTCTGTGTTGTATTAAATATACATTTAAATCCTGCTTATTGAAACTCACCTTAACTTACCTCCAGTACTTACCTCACAGAGTAGAAGTCAGACAAGATGATCAACTTTATTCAATAAGACTGTCAGTGTCATTGTAAATGTGATGTCATTCTTCTCTTTTCACAAACCAGCACATTTGACCTCACACATCCTATCTGTGGTGTTTATGTTCATTCCAGAAGAGCTTGTCAATATCTAACACTCACATCTGGCACTGATGTATGACCAAATACATGAGACAGTTTGACGCAGACCTGTAACAAGCTCCAAAGTCAATGTTGCTCCCAACGAGCATGAGCGGGTATTAAAAAGGTGAGTATTCACCTCACAAGTCTAGCTTCAACATAACTTTACTTGATTCAGTGTTTGTGGCGCTTTAAATGTTGGGTGTGTCAACGCGCCTTGTATCAACTTACCAGACACCGCACTTGAATATTTTATTGCTGTTTTCATTAATCATTGGTTTTAAAAGAGGCTTATCCACACCCCTGAACTGATAATATATTTGGATTTCCCCGTGCAACAAAACACACACACACACACACACACACACACACACACACACACACACACACACACACACACACACACACTCATTTCCTCGATGATGTGCGCACACACCCTCCTACGTATGAGGATTTTATGACGACCAGTAATCAAACAAACCCCAATCAATAATACAGTTTCAAATAATCACCCATGTTAATCGCTGCACCATAATCGGTTGGTTCATTCTAAATAAAACTATAAACATAAACCGTATAAAGAATATATAACAATCGAACACATTTGATAAGGGACTCAACGCCGAGGATTTCCGTGGAATGTCAATAAATGAAATTGCTTATTGATGATGAAAAACTGCGTGGCACTCAGGAGCCTCCACGAATTACCGTCGCAAGATGTAACACCAGCTTATCGAGGCACAACGCTAAATAAATTCAACTGCAGTATATCAAACTAAAGGGTGACGTTTTAATATTCAGTAGTTGATCAAGTATCCGTGGTACATTGTTTAAGCGTACGAACATCATGATTTCAGATTATTTTCTTTCGAGGGGCTTAGCTGCCACACAAGCAGGGAGGGGAATAGTAATTCTGGATTCCACACAGGAGAGATAAAAAAGAAAAATGATGTATGAATCTACCGAACGAATACGGAGACAAGCCAATATTTCACTTTGGGCAAACCACACTGTCAGTTCTGACTGTCAGTTTTCCTACTGTATTACTTTAGTTTTGGTAACTGGAAATCATATAACTAACTGCCCTGTGTTTGCTTCCAGTATTGCTGATGGCGTTTGGCAAATGTCAGGCTCAAATATCACTTTTCACCCCAAGACTGAAATGATAACTGCCGGAAAATTATGGAAACAAAACAATGTTTAAACTAATATTAAATAAAGATGATGCTCTATAAATAATCCCCTGTGGGGGTGGGGCGCCGGGGGGAGGGGGGGGGGGTGCAGCTCTGTCACCTCGGCGCTCACGTGTTATGCAAAACCGAGCTTCCCCCCCCCGGCTTGTTTTTCCACTCGTGGCGGAGCAGTTATTCAGGTACCTGCAGAGCTGGTGAGGGAATACATTTCCTTCTTCCTTGGGATAAATGACTTGGAGGCTAAACACAGAGAGAGAGAGAGACGGTTACGGGGCGGGGAGCCAACGACGGCTATAAAGCGGGAGCTGACCAGTTCAGTTTCCCAGTCGTTGGCCATAAAGATAAGCGGCCGACCCAAAGTTTGTTGACGTAGCGATTTAATGATTGGCCCTCCGAGGACCTGCCTTCCAAAAATGTATCCTTTCCGAAAGTCACGCATAACCTGTATATACATCCCTGTCGTCTCAACATCTCTTGTTTTCCACCTTTTTAACGCGCAGAAGAGGTGACCTGCAGTTATTCATGCTGACAATAGACTTTTCTATGAACGTAGAGCCCCACTTTCACAGCAAAGGAACAAAAAGCCCACGTTGGCCTCCAGCCAAGCTTTTATTTGCCCTGCATTTTGTTTACATTCTGAGCCATTCTGTCTGGCAGAGTAGACCGTCGAGGTCGTGCACACATGGCGGCCGTGACCTCTGCCTTCACGTGCCCGCCGAGAGATGGAGCCGGGTTAAGATGCGAACAGGAAAAATGGAACGTCCGAGAGAGGGCCCTAAATTCATCTTTTGTGGGGGGGTTATTTGATAATCACTTCTCGGGGGAAAGATCGTGAATCCATTGGGGGGGAAAAAAAAAAAAAAAAAAAAAGGCCCCAAAATAAACTATTGTGAGGAGCAATAATTACAAAATTATTAACACAGAGGTTTTGGCAAGATTGGATAACGGTGGACGTTGAAAATGGCCTTCTTGCTTGGGAAATGAATGTTATTTCCAGGGCAAAATAGGCCAAAAGGAACCCGCCCGAAGGAAGAACTAAGTCCTTAAAACTAAGTGTGGATGTCAGTCACGGTGTGTTGCCAGCTCAACCCTCCAAGCACAGAATCTTCTTGTCTCCTATCACACCAAAGTGGTGAGGACTCGGAGCGGCGTTCAGCCGAGCTTCATCGCAGAGCGAGCCCCCCCCTTTTTTACATTTATTTTTATTTTTTGCTGTGATGACTTGTTGTCGTACGTTGGCGTAAACGGCCGCTGCGCCGCACTAGGATGGCCGCCGGTGCGCCTGGGGCGAGCTTGGGTGAGACGCCGGTGAAGGAGGGAGAACTGACTCCGAGGGGTGTTTATTTCCAGGAGTCAGCTGCTCTGTTTGAGATGGAGCCAGGCGCGGCGGTTGGCCCACTGTTTGTTTTGTGTGTTAGAGTGCCATCATGCATCACTGTATTTTAATAAGCCCGGTGCAAAGCGAGTGAAGCCACCACGTTGTTCATTAACTATGTGCATATGTAACGGGGATGCATCATTTTTGCTTAGGTTTCGGTTGAGTTTAGGGCTAGGAAAATGTGTTTCTTAATTTTATGTTGATAAAATGATCCCTAGTGTTCATTCGTATTCCTCCGTATGTTTTTATTTGATATATAAAAAATATATATATAAAAGGCAACATTATTGTAAAATAAGGGAGTTTCTAAAGAAAGTACTTATCTAAAGTAGATAACTAAATAAATATTAAGTATTAAAAGGGTTAGGGTTTGGTTGATGGGTTGTGTCTGTTTTAATATTTTTTTGTTTTTTTATTATAGGGGGATCAGCATCCATGCCGGGCTCTAAAGCCCTTCAATTTGATTTAGATTCCAATTTAAAATGAATTAAAACCTCTAAAAACCTGGTGAGCATATGTAAAAATATATATAAAAAGTGTATAAGCCAAATTGAGGATATTAACTAAGATATGTATAAAAGTGCTCTGTGAAAAATTATGGGCGTAAAGGATAAACCCACGCAATAAAAGTCAAGAAACGATAAAAAATAATAAAAATCTGTTAGGGTGTGGTTTGCAAAACAGTTTTTGCAAATAATGAGAACGTTCAAACAAAGAGGCTGCCCAAACGTTCAGTGAAAATACATTTATTGGTTTATTTATTGAACTGAATTATTATTATTATTATTATTATTATTATTTTGTCTCTGGACCTCCTGGTCTCCCTGAAAAACCTCCCAATGTGAAATCCAAAAAAAAGCCTTTTGTTTGGGTCAGGAGACACCAAAGGCTTCGTGTCTCTCGTATCTCTGCTTCAAGCAAATGCTGCTCCGGTGACGTGCGCCGGCCAGAGAAGAAGAACAAGGCAGGGAGCGGGGACACTTCTCCACGCTCCAAGCCGCTTCCAGTCACTCTGTAAGTCATTGTGGAAAATTTATTTCTCGCCGTGTTTACAAATAGTGGGGGAGGGGGAATTATCAGAATACTACGCCGACTCCTTCCTCAAAGTCGGGGGTGACGGCATACCCAAGAAATGCCTCCGCCTTGGACTTTATTTGTGTTTGGGTTACTAAATAACCAGCGGAAGGGTTAAGGGAATGATAATAGTGCATTGTTATGACTAAATTGCTTCTGTGCAGAGATCTTTACCTCACAATAAACCCATAAACAATAAAGCCAAGCCATCGGAAAACCAAATTGCAGAGCAATCACACAGTAAAAAAGTATTTTTCCTATTTTTCAACTAATGAGATGTACGAGGGACAAAAAAAAAAAATCCTCTCATGTTCCCACTTGATGGTTAAACACAATTTATTGAACAGTGAGAAATAGTAGAAATAGTGATTCTCAACCCTTTTCCACACCAAGGACCCTCCATTTGAAAGGCATCATTGTCCCTGGTATTCATCCAATGGTACCCACGTCTTCTCAATGAAATAACGGTGAAGTTGAACTCTTCCTGGTTTTGGAACCCCTTGAAGGCCCCACTGCAGTTTGAGAACCTCTGTTTCGGCCGCTCATCGTCGCTGAATAACGAGCTCCGATCACCAGAGGCCCCGTCCGGCGCAGCCCAGACTCCCGGAGGCTCCTGTGAGCCCGGGGTCCGTCTTTATTTAACCGTGACATCGCGGCGGACATTGTTGTGTTGCTTTTCCGCACGCCGGGAACGGGCGGGGGGCCGCTGTCCGGCAACGAGGGAGTCTGGGAAGACGGACTCTCCGGCCAGCTGCTGCCTTATCGCCGGCCCAGCGACAGTCTTTTATGCGCTTTGTACAGGGAAATGCATATGGGGGGATGGGGCGACGTAACGTTACCCTGTTTGCTTTCCACGGCTACCAAACTCTCCCGTGGTGAAACCGGCCCCCGCCGTGTGACCCCCCCAGGGGGTCTTTCAGGGTCCGATCACCTCCGCCGGTCAAAAATGAACCGTCGTTTTCCATTTTTTTATTTTTATTTTTATTTTTTGTGGTTTACCCGTCCGCTTAAGGTCGCCGGTGACAAATGGGGGAGTTGTTATTTACATTTTCCAGCTCGTAGTAGGAGATGAGAGAGTGAAGGTGAAGAGAGAAGGAGGGGAGGTTGCGGAAGAATGCGAGGGCGGGACGAGCGGTTAGCGGGCAATAATGTGTTGTTTTCTTCCAAGCCTTTTCCCCTCTCTCCCCACCCCCCACCCCCCCCCACCCCCTCCCTCGGTCCACTGAGTCCTCCTCACACCTTCGACCCCACCCGAACCTCACCACCCCCCCACCAACCCCCACCCCCCTTTCCCCCCGCCTATCAGCCACATTTGCATAGAGTGCTGAAAAAGGGCAGAGCGGTTCAGGTGATACCGTCTATAACAGACACAGGGAGGGAAGCAACAAGAAAGACCTGAGGCTACATGCACACACACAAAAGGCTACATCACCAAAGCCTTTAAGCACACACACACACACACACACACACACACACACACACACACACACCTACCTACTCACACACACCTGTTGCCCCAGTTCTCGCAGTGTGTTTGCGTACTCTGGCCGGGACAGGAGCAGTTCCACGCTGCCGCCGGGATCTCGGGAGCACGTCCCAGCCTTGACACGCCGGACTGGAAGAATGAGCCTGTGAATTTGTGACCGCGAGGGGAGTCCGGCCGAAACGGGGAAAAGGAAGGAAGGAAGGAGAGAAGGAGAGGACCACCTGCCAACCTCTGCTCAACAGGTAAACTGCCGCTCTTGCTCAGAATAATTCATTTGAAAAGAGAAAAAAGTGCCTTTACCAGCTGCTCTCCTGTTGAACATTATGTGAGACCCAGTGAGTCCGTGAAGTTGAAACTTAAGGCTTATAAAGGTCCTTGGGAGTGACATGGACACTTTTCTTGATTATATATATTTATATATTTTTTTAATTTTTATTGTTTTTATCCCCTATAACCTTCACGTTTGCCAGCGGCGACCCGGGGCCACTGCCTGCGATCTGCCGGCGTCCTCTCAAATGGCGAGGGAGATCGAGTTACATTTACTTTTCAAAACCAGAACGGGTCGGGCAGCAGCGTTGTGACTACACACAATAGGTGACCTTAAGAAAAAAATGCGTGCGGACAATAGGGGTGGTTTTCTGGAACGATGAAACAAAAACAAGAAAAATGCAAAAGGGAGAGGGTCAGGCCATGTTTTTGGATGTACGAATCGAAAAGAAATGGGCCATTCCGACTGTCGCTGGTGAGCGGCACAGACACGCATGCACACGCACACACACGTACACACACGTACACACACGTACGTACCGTACATATAGATACAGTGAACATAGATAGCGTGAGTTGACCTTTGGTAAAGTGTGAGTGCCGCAGCACCTCATCAATGTGTGTGTGTGTGTGTGTGTGTGTGTGTGTGTGTGTGTGTGTTTGTGTGTGTGGCTTCGTTGTGTTTTTTTTTCCCCATCTGGTTTAAAAAAAAACGAAAAACAAAAAAAAAAACCTGAACAACTGAACAGAAAACCCCCCTTTTTTTTTTTTTTTTTTTTCCTGCTGCTGTGCAAACAGACGGTTTATAGTCGGGCTTCGGGTTCATCCCCCGCGATGCATCACATGCGGGGGGGGGCGGAAAAAACGTCGGGGTTGGAGAAGTGTAACGGGAAAAAAAGAGAGGAAGACCTGCCCATCGCCAACTGTTAGATACGGACAGATAATTATTTCAGACCTGGAGGGTGCTGGGGGCGGGGCGGGGAAACAATCCTTATTTATCTGTCACATTCCCAATAAGTTGACAGAGATTTTCTCAAACATTACCACCCTCCCCTCCCCAAAAAAAACAGAGGAGGCTGAGGATGGTTATTTGCTTAAGAGTCATTATACTAGTGATGGTGACTCAAGACAACGTAGGCCCTGGGGGAGAGGGGTGAGGGGTGGTGGAGGTGGGTCGTAATGGTGGCCAAACCATATCAGCCGGAGAGAGAGAGAGAGAGAGAGAGAGAGAGAGAGAGAGAGAGAGAGAGGGAGAGAGAGAGAGAGAGAGAGAGAGAGAGAGAGAGAGAGAGAGAGAGAGAGAGAGAGAGAGAGAGAGAGAGAGAGAGAGAGAGAGAGAATGCCAAGGGCAGATGAAGCGATGGGGAGGCTGAACAAGCAGCCACATTGTCCAAGGGGGAACACCTGCCACCCGACGGACCCCGAAAACCCCCGCCGCCACCTCCACCCCCAACCCACGCCTTTCTCAGTGCGTGCGCGGTGCTGTTGCACGTGCACGCTCCCAGGCATGCAGGTGGACGGAGTCCTGGAGTCCCGAAGCTCTTTTTTCAGCTTTGTGTTTGAAGTCGACGGACGTGCGATGTAATAATCAGGTTGTGCATGGGAGACATGGAGCTTGCTGCTGTGTATGTGCTACTAGGTAGGATGTATATACCAGAGCACCACACCTTATACCGGTGGCAGTATTGCTGCGTGCCCGGAAGACAGGGCCATGGGGCTCATCAAATAAAAGGGTTCCCCAATTGTTTTATGTGGATTATCCAGCGGCGGTCGGTAAGAATAAATGTGATCATATTTTCAGCCATAAATGCGGGGACGCAAAGGTTTGATTGAAAATTGGAAAATCGACCAAAGTTGAGCTACTGTGTGTGTATGTGTGTCTGTGTGTGTGTGTGTCTGTGTGTGTGTGTGTGTCTGTGTGTGTGTGTGTGTGTGTGCGTGCGTGTGCGTGTGCTTGTGTTGTTCTACCCGTGCGGCAGTTGCAGATCTCCATGTCTGATAAATCAAGTGAATGTGGAGCTGTCAGCCCTGAAGAGGCTTCAGTGTCATGCAAATAGAACTTCCAGCCAGAGGATAACAGGAAATGGTCGTTGAACAGGAAATGGTTTCTGGAACCCTGTCTGGGCTCAGCTCGGCTCCCGTGATTACTCGCTAAGGCAAATCCGTTCGGTGTTTAACGGCTACGGGATGAAGTTGGTGTCATGAAGAAGGGCTCCGGCTCTCCGTCTCCACATCAAGATGACTTCACCGGCTCCCTCCTCCCTTCTCTCGCCGGTTAACGCGCGTTAATCATTGATGCGGGCCCGGTGTCGTCTTGGGTCGGCACGGAAACGGGGATGAAAAGTTTGGCTCTCCTTTGGTGATTCGGCCCTTAACGCGCCACCCGGGGGAAAGACGCGTTCGATCTCCCGACGAGTTGGCTCTGAGTCGGTTTGGCTCTGAGTTGAAGGAGGATCAGCTAAATCTGATTCAAATGATTTGTTTTGTTGGGATGTGGCAACGTGTAGTTAATGTGTAAATGAGTCACGTTCAGTATGAGCCACGTGAACAAACATCCCTTTCGGCAGAGTGACGCCCGCCTCCCGCGCCACTGAAGGGATTTGTTCGCCGCGAACGAATCGCCCGCGAGTCGTGCGTCCCTACAGGGGAACCTGCACGCTGCTGACCGAGCAAACCGCTCCAGGACCGCTCCAGGACCGATCCAGGACCGCTCCAGGACCGCTCCAGGACCGCTCCAGGACCGCTCCAGGCTCCACCGCCTGTTTCTTTTCGTTAATATTTCAGAACTCGTCCACAAGTCCAATACCTTTCCCACACAGTATTGATTTGCATCATCAAAACCATCCTAGTACTGGGTCGAGCGCACAACAAACTTATGGTCCTCGTTTAGGTTTGTAATGGATCAGCTATTTCTGCCGAGCTCTGTGGTGAGATGGGCTAACTAACCGAAGCGCCGAAGAATGAAGAGTGAGGGCCGTAAAGAGGGGCGACTCACTGCGGTGTTTATCTTTTTCTAAGAGAGTTGTTTTAAATGGATGCCGCTGTTAAGGTCACGCCGTGAGTAAACCGAGTTGGTGTTCAGTGTGCGGCAAAGAGCTCGTGGGAAATGTGGTCTTCTTCTGCTCTCAGAAGCGGTTCGTCGGCAGATTTCGGGAGAGGGACTGGATTTAGTCGGCGCGAAGGTACCCCGCGTTTTTTAAAAAGCCTCCACCGGGCGTCCGCGAGGACTCGTTCATATGGAGCCATTCAAAAAGAGAAAATCCCTCCACCGTCGGCGTTCATTGTCGCGCGCCATCGGATTTCAACGAATGTCATCAACAAATCCCCCCGCGAACGTCCCTGCAGAGCGCCGGGTGCACAGAGCGTCTGGCCCGTTTTGCAGCCCGTCCCGCGGAGGAATTACTCATTGACCGGCCGAGATCCTGTTAACTTTTATGACATTTTGGACGACCCGCATGGAAAATGTTGGTGAGAGTTCAGCACACAGCCGAGCCGAGTGAGGAACGTGTGATGAGCTCAGTAACATGCGCACCCTTGGATCCTGTTAGGTTATTGGGATTATTGTCATGCGTGCCTTTGGGGAAACAAAAAAAAAATAATGTTTTTCCCCGATTTTTCATTAGAGAAAGAACCAGATGCCATTTTGCAACACGCAAAACACTAATCTGCCTTCCCACTCTTTCTCACTTCAGGATAATCCTCCACACCCAGCGGGATAAGGAGAGAGAGAGCGCGAGAGAGAGAGAGAGAGAGAGAGCGAACGGGGAAAGAGAGTAAAAGAAGAAGAACCAGGACCTGCCGGAGCGGAGAGGTGTGTGACCTCTGGAAGATGGCTCAGCCTCCCCAGGTCTGGCACACGCAGGCCGTCCCCCAGGAGGGCGGCGGCGGCGGCGGCGGCGGCGGTGATGGCGAGCTGGAGAATAGGGCGTCGGCGTGCAACCAGCTGGAGTGCTCCATCTGCTACAACACCTTCGACAACGTCTTCAAGACGCCCAAGCTGCTGGAGTGCACCCACACCTTCTGCCTGGAGTGCCTCTCGCGCATCATGGCCGTCTCGCTGGCCGACGAGGAGCAGGGCGGCGGCGGCAGCAGGCTCTCCTGCCCCTTCTGCCGGCGGCCCACCATGCTGCCTGAGGAGGGACCCCCGGCCCTGGCCACCAGCCGCGAGGTGCTGTGCAAGCTGCCCAGCCACCAGCAGCAGGAGGAGCCCGTGTGGCTGGAGGGCCAGAAGCTGTGCTACAAGAGCGCCGGGCGGGACGCCGAGCCGGCCGGCACCGGGGAGCCCGGAGCCCTCTGCATCTGCATCGACATCGGCTCCAGCAAGGTGGCCGAGGCCCCGGTGCAGAGCCGGCCCCAGCCGCATGGCCTGCTGGACCGGCTGATGGACTGGAAGAGGCTGCTGCTCTTCATCGTGCTCATGGTGCTGTTGGTGGTCATCGTGCTGTGGCCGCTGCAGTGCATCCTCACCACGGGGAGCATGCGCTGCGAGTCCAAACCGGGCGCCATCCCCATCGCCACCACCACCATCCCCCCCTCCCCTAGGTCAGCCCCTCAGCCAAACTGAGCCTCCGGGGCCCTCGGGGGACCCACCGTGACTGTACATCAGACTGTGAGGAGGTGTTCCCGGGTCACTTTGGCGTTTGGGTTGCGATCTTGCCTCGCAAAACGACTTCTGATAATCGCTCGGGCCGCGCCTCGCAGTCCTCTTATCACAACGTGCCGCTTTCATTTGTGTTATTTTTATCCAATATGACACATAAACACAGACGATCACAATAATGAGTTTTTATCACTGACGTGGCCGGGTCTATCCGCCACATGAAGCTACTTCTGCACTCTGCCAAGCAAATAACGTTAATGTCATAGTATTGTAGAAGGTCTGGGGCGCGTCTCAAACCTCCCGGTTGTGGCTCCTTCTACCACTGCCCCCTTGAGGAAACAGGCGATGGGTCATGCGGCGCTGAGATGGGACGGCATTATGACGTCACAACTTCCAACGTGCTTGTTTTACCTTGAAGATCGTGTGCCCCATAGTTGCACTTTAATTCACCTTGCTGTCCATGTGTGGGACACATGTAACCAGAATGACTGCACCGGAGATGATGATGATGATGATGATGATGGTGATGATGCTGTTTACAGACTAGACAAGTCTCTCCAAAACGTCTTGGTAACAAAGTGTCGGTTAAAAAAAAAAAAAAAAAAAAAGAACCCCACCCAAAATCAAAGTTACATCAATGTGCCAACCGAAAATTCAATGTGTATATATTGTACATTTCATTTGTGCATTTCATATTTGATATGCGTTGGTTTGCCGAGCAGAAATAAAAGAAAACACAAACAAACAGTTGCTCTTGACATTGTCATCGCAGAAAAACCTGCCCAAAGTCTACTGCTTGAGAGTTGTCCCCCTCAACATATCATTGTAAACATAACTATATCATTTAAAATTATTTAATAATATGCATCTGAAGCACTTGTGGTAATTATAGACGCAAAACAATTTGTTTTTAAGTCCCCCCCCCCCCCCCCCCCCACCCATACACAGTGGTTTGGTCCACCGCCGACCATCCCCAAAACCCCTACACACTTGAGGTGACTCTTGTGCATCAACGCAGCCGCCATATTGGGACGGGGCGGCCGCGCCTCCTGATGCCTGTACTGTCTGTATGGAGGCAGGAGGTCTGTCCACTGCTGAAATCATCGCTCGCTGAATTTTCGGCCGATTTTCGAGCGGTTTGGTTTGTCACAAATGCCAGACGTGTAGTTATGATACAGGACACTTGGTTCAATTAAACACGCGGGTTTTCATAACACAATACTTCTTTTGTAGACGGTGACAGTACTATGACATAATATTCAAGACCCTTACCCTGTGTAATTAGGTTCTAAGTATATATATATATATATTACTGCATGAATAATGGCTGCCATCATTTAGTTCATCATTTTGGAAATAAATAAAGACTGTTTATAAAAAAAGACATTGGCACAACAAACAGGAAAGTTGCTGTACAAGCCTTTAGTTGTTTACCCATCAATTATCCAGTATCTATAGTAGTAATACGGCTTTCCTCCCGATAGATTTACTGTAATACAACAGGACTTTTGGCGGCACCTTTGGTGTCCCCTTCAGGAATTGCTCTTGATAAAAAAAATTATTTCCCTTCTCTTTTTATTGCCCCCCCCAACAGGGAAATGAAATATCCGACCCTGATTACCTGTTATTTTACACATCTCTTCCTGGATGAGGTGCGTAAGCAGAGTGAAACGGCTCGGCCCGTTGGGAGTTTCCACGGAGCTAAACTGTAACAGGAGCGTGATAAGGAGGTTATCACGTCGTCTGAAAATTCCCCCACCGCGTTACTCGGGGTCGGGCGTGACCGCCATGAAGGCGCAATTTCCTCACGGTCGTCCACTCGAGGCGGGCACGGACACAAAACTCATCACAAGGCCTGGACGTTTACAGCGGCGTTTACAGCAAGAGTGTGTTCTGGTAAATTCTCTGAATATAAGTGAAAAAAAAACACAAGGCACACACACCTCTACACACACATACCTATATACACACACACACATGTAAAAGCAGTAGGTCGGGTCAAAACATTTAGATATCCTTCTTACCTGTGATTGTAAACATTACAATATATTTCCCATATTCATGCGTGGAAGAATCTTGTTATACCATTTCAGACACCCCTAATGTGGACCGTACCATTACGCTGAGTGTCTCGCTCGCCGGCAGAGGGCGTGGTCTGCAGCTCAGATCAGATATTTTTTCCCCCCAAAAAAAGGGCAATTAAAAACGTTTTTTTTGTAGATTTTATTATTTTCCTCCGTTTTCTAATTGCATGAAATAAAAAAGCCCTGTGCAGAGTCACTGGCTGACCCCTGACCCCCGCCCACCCTACCAAACCACCAACGACAGGAGCCGAGGGGCCCAGAGTCCCAAGCACCCCAACCGAGAGGCAGAGAGCGTTCAGACTAATTTATTAGGAATTGTATTGAATGTGTTTCTACTCCTACATGTAAATACACTTGATTTATTTGAATAGAAAACATTGGAAAACTATTTTTTATTTGACCTCATACATACATAATTCTGAAAAGAATTTAAGACTTGTCCTGTCAGGTCCATCGTGTGTAAATTGTGAGAACTTATTGAGGATAATCAGGAAACCCTGAAAAGGTATTTTTCTCCTCCTTGTTTGTCGTTTATTTTCATTCATGTTGTACATTTTTTAATGGACAATATCCGTTTTGTTTGTGTGTCCACCTGTCTGTCCGTCTGTCTGTCTGTCTGTCTGTCTGTCTGTCTGTCAGCGAGTGATGCGAGAAGTATGTTGACGTTTTAATGAAGTAATTAAGTACCAACACCCCGAGGTAGGGTAAGTCTAGTGCAGTGGAGCGCACGGAGCATTGCAGGCGCGAGGGAAGAATTCATCATCTCTGAGAAGCTGGAACTCAGCAGGGCTCAGCGGTGGTGGTGACGGGTCCAGACGCTGCCGTACGGTGCCACCATCACAGGTTCAAGTCTGCGTTTCGCCATCCAAGGCACCGCCCTTGGGTCGTCAAGCAGATGACTGGAGGATAACAACTGCCATCGCGCGACGGCTCAGACGCTGCCGTCACAGGTTTGGAGGAGACGCGAGTCGTTGGAGGGGAACTTTAGACTTGAAGGTTTAACGCCAGGTAAGCGTTCAAAAGCCGCCAACACCAGTTTAAAAGTGCACGGAGACTGAAGTCAGAGCGGGTTCAAGTCCTCGGATTCTCCATCCAAGTCCCCTTCCTTGAGCCAAATTATTGGAGGACACAAACAAGCTTCACAAGACTCAGTGGTGCAAAGACATACGCTGCCGGAGGACTGGAGGGTTCAATGCCCGGTGACCTTTGAAAGCAGGCAACACAAGTTTAAAAGTGTCCTCCAATCATTTGTTTCAAGGAACAGGACTTTGATGGAAAAATCAGCACTTTAACCTGTGACGGTCTAGTGACTAGGCGGGGCCGAACGCATTTTGGGTATTGTGCTCGATATGTCTGTTTTAGGACTAGATATGAAATTAGTGATGCAAATCGCTGGAGTGACACGGTAAAAACACAGATTTCATGAAAAAAAAATCCACACCAATTCACAAGACCCCCTAGAGTGCGAGGTTCCAGGGAATTTCCGAACTATGCGACATGGAAAGGCTGCCTGTGCACATACACACATGCATACATAGAGCGATCAGCCACAACACTACCACTGACACCACCACTCAGCCACTGACAGGTGAAGTGAATAACATTGATCATCTGGTTCCAATGGCACCTGTCAAGGGTTGGGATATATTAGGCTGCATTGAACAGCCAGTTCTTGAAGTTGATGTGTTGGAAGCAGGAAAAATGGTCAAGTGTAAGGATCTGAGCCACTTTGACAAGGACCAATTTGTAATGGCTGGACGACTGGGTCAGAGCATCTCCAAAACAACAGGTCTTGTGGGGTGTTCCTGGTATGCAGTGGTTAGTACCTACCAAAAGTGGACCAAGGAAGGACAACCGGTGAACCGGCGACAGGGTCATGGACGCCCAAGGCTCAATGATGCACGTGGGGAGCAAGTCTAGCCCGTCTGGTTCGATCCCACAGTAGAGCTACTGTGGCACAAATTGGTGAAAAAGTTAATGCTGCTATGATAGAAAGGTGTCACAACACACAGTGCATCCCAGCTTGCTGCGTATGGGGTTGTGTAGCCACAGACCGGTCAGAGTGCCCATGCTGACCCCTGTCCACCACCGAAAGCGGCTGCAAGGACATGTGATCGTCAGAACCGGACCATGGAACAACGGTAGACCGTGGCCTGGTCTGGAGGAATCACTTTTTCTCCTACGTCATGATGGCCGGGTGCGTGTGCATCGTTTACCTGGGGAAGAGGTCGCACAAGGATGTACTATGGGCAGAAGGAAAGCCAGCAGAGGCAGTGTGGTCTGGGCAATGTTCAACTGGGAAACCTTGGGTCCTGACCTTAATGTGGATGTTACTTTGACAGGTACCACGTACCTAAACATTGTTGCAGACCAAGTAACCCCCTTCATAGCAACAGTATTCCCTGATGGCAGTGGCCTCTTTCAGCAGGATAGTGCCCCCTGCCACACTGCAACAATTGTTCAGGAATTCCCCAGATTTCAATTCGATGGAGCATCTGTGGAATGTGTTGGAACAACAAGCCATATCCATGGGGGCCCCACCTCGCAACTTCCAGGACTTAAAAGGATCTGCTTCTAACTTCCTGGTGCCAGGTACCACAGGACACCTTCAGAGTTCTTGTGGAGTCCATGCCTCCACGGGTCGGAGCTGTTTTGGCGTCACGAGGGGGAGCTACACAATATAAGGCAGGTGGTTTTAATGTTGTCGCTGATTGGTGTATATACAGTACACACACATATACACATGCATACATATTACACAAACACACACAGTAAACAGAATATTGAGTACATATGTATACAGGAGCCCCTGTGCTTTGGAATTTTGAAAAAAATGTGATTTCCAATTCCATGCACTGAACGGAAAGCGCAACCGTCCCAGGTAATCCAAAATGACTCACAGCTGATGTGTGATTCGTCTTATTTCTTTCATAAGATTTATTTATTTTTTGTCGCTGTTATCATTGCATCAGCAGTCGTCGCCCAGAGTAGTACAAGGCGTTTGTGCAGAGCCAGTGCAAGCGGGAAGGGAAACCGAAACACCCACCGGGCACGGGAACCATGAGAATACCACGACTCAAAGTCAGGCGTATTGCAACCAACATGGGAACAAAGAATACCAATGAGAACAATACAAAATAAAACATCATATTCAAGTAAATTTAAGAGGACAAGCAGAAAGAAACTGTGATATTATTACTGTATATCCTCATGTACACTGGTTTTTAGTATACATCTCCAAAGTTAGAAATGGTATATCAACACCAATAATAATAATAATAGTAGTAATAATTAATAATAACAACAATTTTTCCTTAACACAATAGAAAATGCATGAATGGATAAAATAATTACAAATGTACAATTAAAAACGTGAAAAGAAAGAACAAAACACTGGTGGCAAACAGCTAGTGCACTACCAAAAAAACGACCTCCGCGGCCAAAACGACGTCCGGACGCACGCGGATCGCGAGGCCTGAGGCCGGTGATTCATCAGCTTTCAAACAGATTTTTCAAGTATCAAAGAGTCCATGTTTCAACATATCATAAAAAAAAAGAAAAGTCGACCCACAGAGGCAAAGTGAAATACAATAAAAAACAAAACATGAAAAAAAATCATAATAATTCATTAACCACAGCGCAAGGTAATTAAGAAAATAAACAGCAATGCATCTCATTCACGGGGGGGTTATCGTATAAACAAACATCCAGAGGGAAAAGAATTCAAATAAAAAGTACCTACGTTCCGTGGATGGAGCAACAGTTGTCTGATAAACTCGGCGGCCATCTCTGTCAGTAAGTACAACGTGAGGCCGACCGGCCACAACTCCCAAGTGCTGGCGGGACGACGACAGTCGGCTGCCGTCATAGTAGCCGATGTGCTTGTTGGGATTTTTTCATTTTCCCGGTTCATCCTGGCGGCTAAGAATAGCCCGCAATCTGTCCGTCCGCCGCCGCCACAGAGGGTTTTCGTCGCCGTGCCCCCGCCCGCCCCAACCCCTTATCACATCAGCCGTCGCCAACGTCAAGCCTGGATTACGGCCATCTTGCAAATTACTTTTTGGAGGAAAATCTATTCTTTTAATCTTAGGCTGGGACCGGGCCATCTGTCCACGCTGCGGACGACTCCACGCACGCACGCACGCACGCACACACTCTTCCCCGAGTGATGACGACGACGATGACCCCCGTCTTCTCGTCCGCACGGCGACAGATGTTGAACCGCCTCGGCCGCCATAATGAAGCCGGCTCCGAGCTCGGGGTGGGTGTGGGTGGGGTCGGTGCCGGGCGGCGGCGGCGGCGGGGTGTGGAGAGGCGAGCGGCCCATTCAGGAATCCCCTCCACCCGTTTGTCTTCAAACGTCCAAATCCAACCACCACACAAAAAAAAAAATTCTCATTGTTAACAAATTTCCCCGGGAGTGCTGGGAAGTCCCATTCATCCACGGGTCAAGAAAAATGTGATCATGTCCCAAACGAAAAGAAAAACCAAACACGATCAAAAGGAAACGAAAACAGTGAGTACTGAAAGTAAAACTTCTAAATAAGTAGAATAAACGGTGGATTTCATCGCTTGTACTTCGGTGTGAGACGCCAGTGGCAGCCGTGCCTGAGCACGGACCGAACGGCCCCGCGACCGAGCCGCGAGGCGCAAAGCAACAGGAACAACAAAACAAAACCAAGACGCGAGATCAAGTCATCGACGGGGGCCGACAAACGCGGCCCCCCCCACCCTCCACCCTCACGGCATCTCGTCTTAGAATCGTCAAAACGGAGAGGGGGGAGAGAAAGAGAGCGAGAAGAGAAAACACAGCTTTCACAAACAAACGACAAAACAGAAAAACAAACAAACAAACAAACAAAAAAAGAAAAAAAGTGGCCGTAGAGAAACCTCATGGTACCGGGCGGGCGAGCGAGGGAGCGAGCGAGGTTATGTAACATCACTCAGCGGCTCCCCATTGATAATCGCTATGGCCTGAGCCAGAGAGAGAGAGAGAGAGAGAGAGAGAGAGAGAGAGAGAGAGAGAGAGAGAGAGAGAGAGAGAGAGAGAGAGAGAGAGGGGAACAGAGAGTACAGTGATTTCTAGGCTGCTCGGGGTTACAATACAAGCCGTGTGTGTGTGTGTGTGTGTGTGTGTGTGTGTGTGTGTGTGTGTGTGTGTGTGTGTGTGTGTGTGTGTGTGTGTGTGTGTGTGTGTGTGTGTGTTTTCGGGGGGGCCGGGGTCCAGGCAGACACCGCTTTGAACATCTGGGCGTGAGGGAGAGGGAGATAGAGAGAGAGAGAGAGAGGGGTGGAAGGGGGGTGTAGCAAAATCAAATCTTGTGTGTGTGTGTGTGTGGGTGGAGGGGCAGGTTGGAGGGCTGGGGCTGGACTGTGGACACAAGGCACTTCAGTCAGACAGGGGGAGGTGGGGGAGGTGGGGGAGGCAGCGCAGGGCCTTTATTATTCCAAATGTGTGTGCAGGGAGAAAAGTTAGAAGAGTCTCTCTCCATCTTGACCCTCCCTCCCTCCCTCCCTCCCTCCCTCTGTCCATCCCTCCCTCCATCCATCCATCCCTCCCTCCCTCCATCCATCCATCCCTCCCTCCCTCCCTCCATCCATCCCTCCATCCATCCATCCCTCCCTCCCTCCCTCCATCCATCCCTCCCTCCCTCCCTCCATCCATCCCTCCCTCCCTCCCTCCATCCCTCCATCCATCCCTCCCTCCCTCCCTCCATCCCTCCCTCCCTCCATCCATCCATCCCTCCCTCCCTCCATCCATCCATCCCTCCCTCCCTCCCTCCCTCCATCCGTCTGGATATTCAGGCACTTGGGACGTCCGGTGCAGCTCAGCTGAAACAGAAGCACAAACACAGGAGATGAAGTTTGGAGGAAAGAGGAAAAAGAAAGAACAAGTTTGGACGAACACGTGGTGCAAAACAACTGAACCCACATGATGGAGGGATGTGGGATATCACTCTGATTGTTTCCCCTGTTGTTGTGGTTGTTGTTGTTGTGGTGGTTGTTGTTTTTGTGGGTGTTGTTGTGGTTGTTGCTATTGTTAAAGTGGTGGTTGTTGTTATGATTGTTGCTGTTGTTGTGATTGTTGCTGTTGTTGTGGTTGTTGTTGTTGTTATTGTGGTTGTAGTTGTTGTCATTTTTATAGTGGTGGTTGTTGCTGTTGTAATTGTGGTGGTTATTATGGTTTCTGTTGTTGTTTTTGTTGTGGTTGTTGCTGTTGTTATAGTGGTGGTTGTTGTTGTTGTGATTGTTGCTGCTGTTGTTGTTGTTATAATTGTTGTTGTCATTGTTATAGTGGTGGCTGTTGTGGTTGTGGTTGTTGCTGTTATTATGGTGGTTGCTGTTGTTGTTATTGTGGTTTCTGTTGTTGTTTTTGTTGTGGTTGTTGTTTATATTGTGGTTGTTGTTGTTGTTGTGGTTGTGGGGAGTGTCATACCTCCGGGCGTTGCTGCAGACAGACGTCATGGGGCTTTTGATGTTGATGTTCTCGTAGACGCTGGAGGCGTCCTCGTTCGTCACCCTGCGAAAAAAACGCACAACACCATGTCACCGTTTCCACCCTGGAAACCGTCTCCCCCCAGATACCAGAGATCAGTGTAAACTTCAAGGCTGCGTCGCTTACACCGAGGAGGAGCGCGATGATGTCATGTTGGTCCTGGACCTGGAGTTGCTCATCTGTGGGTATTTGATGTTTGAGTACTCTCTCTCCTTGGTCTTACTCCTCTGCAAAGCCAAAACAGTATAATATATATATTAGGTGTGTCACCGTCCTCCAAATCCACGATTCCATTTGACTTGATTTTAAGGTCACAATTCAATTTGACTTTCAAGTTAAACATAGGTCGTTTTTTCAGCACTGATGGTTATGCCATCGCTAAACTATCAAGTGTTGACTTGTAAAGGAAAACACTCCATAAGTAACTTTCTTATGAATATTAAAAATGATAAATAATAACAAAAATATGAGAATACTTTGACAACAAACCTAAACAGTTAAGAGCTTTCGCAAAACTAGACTTTGGAATAATTACCAATAACTTACTTGCTACACTACTTTTAAGTTACTCGCCAAAAAAGTGCAGAAGAACAGATGTTATTTTTGCCAGATGGGAACGCTGGTTGTAAAAGGTAAATTACTACCAGCAGCTCCGATCAGAGCCATCAAACAAAGCAAACTCCAGATGTATTTCATTTACTCCGTTTCCTGCTGCTGCTCTGCTGTGGAGCAGAGCGCTCCTGAAAGAATACCACCCGTGTTCTCACGGTCCGGTGGCAAATGCCCCGCGGCCCAGCACGGTCCGCGAGCCGGTGTTTGGAAACCTCTTCACTAGAGGACATTCGGTCGTGGTGGACGAGTTAATTTCCCACTTCCATCGTCACTTCTGTGGAATTACTGGACATTGTGGTCCAAGGCTCAGCACTCTGCCTTGTACACAGTGAAACACCAGGGGAGAGGGAGACGCCCGGTGCGTCTCAGCCAACGTGGACTTGGTGGCGTTACCGGGAGTGTTTCTAAATAACGAGTGTTCACTGTGCAACCGACTGGATGAACTCATGTTGCACTTTATTGTTATTGTTTTTGTAATATTCGAAATCTATTCAAATTTCTTTCCTGCAGAGGGGTGCGGGTGTGTTGAGGGACGACCGCAGCTCTCCAAACTCCCAACGTTTACCCACGGATCTTGACCGCCCCAATATGGCGACCGTGTCGGACAATATTACCCACAAAAATACTCGGACGATCGGAACCCGCTTGTGATTTCGAAGTTCGAAATCAAACCCCCATTTAGATAGATTTCCGATTTGGAATCGTGACACCGCTAATAAACAGTATATAGTTTAAGTGTCTATTTCCAACCACGCTGGATTAAGTGCGCATTTCCCTGACATGTCATGAAAGTGATTCTGAAAATGTTTTATTGCGCTACGATTTGAATAAGAAAACCAGGGGCAATATCTCAGCTTTTCAATGGTGGCGTTTTTTTTCCAAGGACTTTTAAAGCAGTTCAGCACAAAAAGGTGGCTATTTTCGAGGTATTCCAGTAGTTCTGAGGACGGAATTCAAGCACTTCAAGGACCTCAGGGACCATGGTGAGAACACCCATGTATGGGAGTATAGCGCCCACCTGCTCCTCCTCCAGCCTCTTCTGGGCCGTGTCTATGTACTGCTGCACGGCCATGTAGATGAACTTGTACTGGGCCTCGGTCTGCACCATGCCCGACCGCTGCTGCCGCACCCTCTGGATGGTCTTGGGGATGTCGATGTCGCAGTCTAGGCCTGGGGGGCACACAACCACACGCACGACCACGCACGGGGAACAAGAGAGTCACGCGGGGGGGGGGGGGATGTATCCAGGACGGGATTCAGGGGCGCCAGAGGCGTCTCCTGTACCAACCTTGGCGGTTGATGATATCGATGAGGATGTCGATGACGATGATGGTGCCGGTCCGGCCGATGCCCGCGCTGTAGTGACACAGAATGGACAAAATCAATGACAGCCTCCACTCGGGTGCTCTCAGAGAGATGGTGGATGGAGGCCTAACATTTTGACGTGATACCTCCTTTTTGCTACTGCTGCCCCTGGTATGACTTTGCATGGAGTGCACATGCAGTGTAATGTTCCTTTAATGACAGTGACGTCCGTGTGTTTGCATTATCATAATGTTAAAACATTACAAAGAGCCAAGCCCCGACAGTGGTACGAGGACCAGGACCTGGACCTGGACCAGGACCAGGACCAGGACCAGCACCAGCACCAGCACCAGGACCAGGACCAGGACCAGCACCAGGAGTTACAGTAATATTATGTTGGCCTGATGAAAATTGTTCAGAACCCGGAACGATTTTAGGCAAACCCTGTTGCCATTTATACCCTTGGGTGCAAAATGACCATAATAATCAATCATAAAACATCATTAAAAGCTAATCGAAAAGACAAAATGGAATTTAGTATAAAATTAAAATTGTTTACTTTGGGTGTGAGAGTGTGTACGCAACCCAAACATTAGGGGTGGGGGGAGAAAATATACTTATCATACCCCAGAGACAGCAAATGTGTGTGTGTGTGTGTGTGTGTGTGTGTGTGTGTGTGTGTGTGTGTGTGTGTGTGTGTGTGTGTGTGTCAGACTCCAGAGGATGGAGCCTCCTGTGCCTCGCCCGGGTACGTTCTCACTTCTGCCCTCGTTGCAGGGAAGTGTAATGGACTTTCCGATTAAACCTCTATCTTTATGAGCGTCTCCGTGACTCAGCAGGGGCCGCGCCCATCGCCTAATGGGAGGACGCTTCGTCACGCACAGGAAGTTCCAGCGAAGAGACGCGGAGTATGCGAGAGTCTAAGGTGTGTGTGTGTGTGTGTGTGTGTGTGTGTGTGTTGATGTCAGTGAGGTTAGGGCGGTGGACGTCATCAAATCCCGCTCACAATAAGTACCGACCACGACTGTGGTCTGTTGCCATTTGGAACGAGCTCCTCCGGGTCGAACCATTCGTTCTGGGCGAGGTTTTTCTTGCCGTACCTGCAGTGGACCACGATGGGCCCCGTGTCTGGAATGGCGCTCTGGGTGCGGTTGACCTGCTCCAGGAAGCTGAGCACGCCGCCCGGCTCGTTGGGCACGCCGTGGTCGGGCCAGCTCAGGTACTGGTAGTGCCAGATGTACCTCACCTGCTCCCTCTAGAGGACACACACACACACACACGCACACACACACAGACACACACACACACACATTACATACATACACAAGTATTATTATTATTATTCTTATATCATACTATTATTATTATATATATATCAAATACATAATTATAAATAATATATATAAAAATACAAAAAAAATAGAAAATATAATGGTATTATATCTAATGGTAAAATATTATATCAAAACAAAGAATATATATATATATATATTCTTTGTTTTGATATAATATTTTGGTAAAATATTATATAAAAATAATTTATATATATATATATTAAAAAAAAAAAAAAAAAAAAAAAAAAATATATATATATATATATATATATATATATATATATATATATATACACAGTACATGTATATATAGTTAGTTCACATATTAACACGTGTTCAATTGTCATTTAAATATATGTATATTTTTGATTGGGAGTCGTATCATTCCCTTCTGCGGCCGTGGGGTCTGGGGTTATGTTTGTGTACAATGGGAGGGGTCAGATAATCCGACCCCTAGGTCAGCTCTGGATTGAGTCCAGGGCTTTGTATTCATTTGTATTCGCTCGCTCGTTTGTATTCTTTGTTTCTATATAATATTTTGGTAAAATGGTAAAATATTATATAAAAACAAAGAATTAATATATATATATATTAATTCTTTGTTTTTATATAATATTTGACCATTATATATAATACCATTATATTTTATATTTTTTATAAAGTCTTCTTCATTATATATAATACTATTTTATTTGCTAATATATATATAGTTAGTTCACATATTAACATGTGTTCAATTGTCATTTAAATACATATATATTTTTGATTGGGAGTCGTATCATTCCCTTCTGCGGACGTGGCAACATGTACGGGCGTCGTGCACCTGCTTGTTTATGTTTGTGTACAGTGGGAGGGGTCAGATAATCCGACCCCTAAATCAGCTCTGGATTGGGTCCAGGGCTTTGTCCTCCCACCCGCGCTCACCCGGTCCAGACGGGTCACCTCCAGCTCCCTCAGGATGTAGTCCTGGGCCGGCCGCTCCTCCACGTTCCTCACCAGCACGTTGCCAAACTCCTTGGAGACATTGGGGTCGGGCCAGTAGCGCACGCACTTGTTCTGAGCCCGGGAACAGGGGGGAGGACGGGGGAGGAGGAGAGAGAGACAGAGGGATGTAGAGCGGCGCCGGGGGTGCGACCGGCTCATCTCAAGGCGGCTTTCCAACCGACTTAGCTGCCATACTATGCTCGTCACCCCCGCCCCCCCCGCGGCCGAGGAGACGAGCCTGCGTCCACCGGGTCCCTCCACACTAACACGCACTGAAAGCTGTTGACAAGCACGCGCTGAGATTCGGTTTTGTGTCGATGAGCCAAAACAGCCTCAAGAAATTGCCAAACCGGGTAAACCTACGCGGCAGGCAAAGAACAGTACAAAACCCGACTTTGGCCCTTACGTTGGGGGGAACTTAAGGACAAGAGCTTCCGCACACATTCACAGACCTATTTTGCCTCACATCTGGAGAACAGGTTCTCAAATTTGCAAAAAACTCTTTGAGCTGCCAGTATGACTACTGGTCTGATAGACATATGGATTGCAGTAGAGAATATGACTGATACAACACTATGACAGCAAGAGCCTCAATAAGCATGTCAGACATGAAATAAAAGCAACAAAAACCTGTCTTCTCAGAATCACATTTGTATATTCTGTACATTTTTTATATATTTGACCATTTCTGTCATTTATTTTTCAGTAGTTTGTGTATATTTTGTTATTGCTAGTTTATTATTTCCCAGGCTGTCAAGCTTTTGTAAATGACAAACGCCTTGAG
This sequence comes from Zeus faber, assembly GCF_960531495.2. Taxonomy (NCBI): domain Eukaryota; kingdom Metazoa; phylum Chordata; class Actinopteri; order Zeiformes; family Zeidae; genus Zeus; species Zeus faber. The sequence goes on along the minus strand of NC_137194.1, from coordinate 5,674,541 downwards.
GAAACGAGCCGATCCTCACCGTGACACATTCCTCATAAATCCTTGTCGATGCACCCGGCGGAACAAAGTCGTCCTGATCGTGACCTTCTCCTCCTCTGACACGTGGACGTTAACGTGTCTCCGGCGTAGGAAACAAGAGGATAACGTCTAAATCTGCGCTGTCCAGTCAAAGTCAGGGAGGGTCGGTCGGAACGCTATCGGTCAAAACCTGGAACTTTAGGTTTAAGTTTAGGTTTACGTTGAGTTCAAGTTAAAGTTGAGTTGAAGTTTGGGTTTAAGTTGAGTTTAAGTTTAAGGTTAAGACTTAAGTTAAAGTTTCAGATGAGTTTAGGTTTAGGTTTAAGTTGAGTTGAAGTTTAGGTTCAGATTTCAGTTTAAGTTTAAGGTGAGTTTAAGTTTAGGTTTAAGTTGACTTTAAGTTTAGGTTCAGATTTCAGTTTAAGTTGAGTTTACGTTTAAGTTGAGTTTAAGTTTAGGTTTAAGTTGAGTTCAAGTTAAAGTTGAGTTTAAGTTTAGGTTTAAGTTGAGTTGAAGCTTAGGTTCAAATATCAGTTTAAGTTGAGTTTAAGTTTAGGTTTAAGTTGAGTTTAAGTTTAAGTTGAGTTTAAGTTTAGGTTTAAGTTGAGTTCAAGTTAAAGTTGAGTTTAAGTTAAGTTTTAAGTTGAGTTGAAGTTTAGGTTCAGATTTCAGTTTAAGTTGAGTTTAAGTGAAGGTTAAGGCTTGAAGTAAAGTTTCAGTTGAGTTTAAGTTTAGGTTCAGATTTCAGTTTAAGTTTTAGTTCAGGTTTCAGTTTAGGTTTAAGATGAGTTTAAGTTTAGGTTAAGGTTTAAGTTGAAGTGGAGTTTAAGTTTAAGGTGAGTGTAAGTTTGGGTTCGGGTATAAGTTTAGGATTTAAATGGAGTTTAAGTTTAGGTTCAGATTTAAGTTTACGTTTAAGGGGAGTTTAAGTTAAGGTTTAAATTAAAGTTTAGGTTTAGGTTGAAGTTTAGGTTCAGGTTTAAGTTTAGGTTTAAGTTGAGTTGAGGTTAAGGTTCAGGCTTAGATTTAAGTAGTTTAAGTTTAGGTTCAGGTCTAAGTTTAGGTTATTATTATCCCTTTATATTTATTATTATCCCTAGGTTATTATTATTATTATATTATTATATTATGTTATTATCCCAAACACTACCTCACACTATTCACATTCACATGCCACTTTAATTCACATGCCACTTTAAATGCACATATCTGTATATACATAGGCATATTCCTTCTATCTATTCCATTTTATTTCAATTTATTTTTTATTGTATTTTATTCTATATATTTTTTATCTTATTCTATAAGTATTCCACTTACTGTATTACGTTTTAGGAGTCAGTTAGTCGGTCTATTAGAAAGGAATTTTCTACTTTTTATTTTATTTTATTTTAGTACTTTTTCCTAGGACTTATTGTGCGCTATCACCGGGTGCGTTGCATTACATTTCACTGCATATATGTATGGAAGTATGTATATGTATGTGACAAATAAAAATCTTGAATCTTGAATCTTGAGGTTTAAGTTGAGTTGAAGTTGAGGTTCAGGCTTAGATTTAAGTAGTTTAAGTTTAGGTTCAGGTTTAAGTTTAGGTTTAAGTTGAGTTGAAGTTTGGATTGAGGTTTAGATTTAAGTAGTTTAAGTTTAGGTTCAGGCTTAGCTTGAAGTTCAGTTGCACAAAACCAGGCCTTACCCGCCCGCGCTCCATCTCCTTGGTGGTCATGACGATGACGTGCGTGTTCTCCTGGTACACCATCTTCCAGAAGTCGGCCACCGTGTTCTGGAGGCAGCCCTGGGTGGCGATGAAGACCTTGCCCTCGTCGCCGTGGCGACCCTCCTCCCGCACGCTCTGGGACCAAAGAGCGCCCGAATTAGGTGCAATTTCTTCCACGACGACCCGAGCGGCTACTACATCCCATCACCAGGTTATGAACGCACGGACGCTGCACCACTCACCCTGATGTAGTTGGCGTTTATGTAATCGGAGCCGGAGACGCCCGGGGCGGCGTCTCTGATCTCCACCCGGGTGGTGTCAACTATGGAGAAAAACACGCACGCACGCACGCACGCACGCACGCACGCACGCACACACACACACACCAAAAAAAAAATCTTCCTTATATGACATGATACGAGTGTTTTGGGATGACGTGTGAGGTGTGCGCGGGCGTCACTATTCTATTTGCGTCTTTCTTTTCTTTGCAGGTTTTCCACAGGAAGTAGCGGAGGCAGGAAGCGGGTCGGGCCGCGTGACTCACAGGGGAGGATGTTCTTGTATCTGTTTTTGCTCTTGTTCTCCGGCCTCTGCCCCTCTTTCCTCGGATACAGCAGCTTGCACTCCTGCTGCTGCAGCACCTGGCGCGGGCAGAGAAGGGAACAGTTTTGGGTGCCGCCGCTGTGGACGTTTAGAAAAAGGCCTCGTTCTAAACGTAGGCGCGGTACGTTTCCGCGTGTGCCACGCCCTGACAATCACCTCTCACCATCTGAAAACCCCGTAGTGATTAAAACGTGCGGTGCCGTGCGTCTCGCTTGGCTCGACACAGTGGAAAAACACACAATACTGTCATGCTGTCAATATATCAAACGTGCACAATTTCCTATTTGAGTCAGAATGCAAATTGTTGATAGGTAGGCTCTGATTGTTGTTTATTTTTATTGTCAATACGTTTTAGGCGTTTGTATTTTGTTTATTTTGTTTATGAATTGTTAATTTGCTTTAAATAGGTTTGTTTTTGTTGTTTATTCTTATGTTTTTTAATTATTGTGTTTTTTTCTTTTCATTATTTCTTGCTTTATTGTTAATTTAGGATTATTTTTCTGGTTGTTTATTTTTAGGGTTATTGTACATTGACAATTTAAATTTTTTTATTGCATATTGCCATTCTCATTCATTTTTCACTGTATATTATATTACTTAGTTAGTTATGCCTATTGTTTGCTGCTATCTATCTGTCTGTCTGTCTGTCTTGCTCTCCGGTCTCCAAATGATAGTTATTTATTTATTTTTTAACAAACAAAACCAGCCAGTTGAAGTGGATGTAATTAAACTAAGATTCAAAGCATATCTCCATGGTCACCTGCCGTGGGAGCCCTTTGTGTTCCTCAACCATGGTTTGGTGAAGTCACACTTGTCAGGACTCTTTAGGGAGTCTCTTAGTTTTGAAGGTCAAAGAGAACCCCTGTTTAAAGGATCTCATCATGTTACATTTCATAGGAATGTGTCTTTGGTGCTTTCCCCCTGTGTTGTTTTTGGAAGACGTGTACCTCAAATTCTTCCCAAAATCCCTGTTTGGGCTTCTCGGAGTTGTCTGCTACTTTGTTGAGCTCTTGCACCCTGTTCTCGATGTTGGCGGCGTTGATCCTGGTGGCGTTGAAGGGCTGCGGTGGGCGGGGTCAAACCAGAGAGAGTACATTTAGAGACGCACAGCAGGTCGGCCATGTAGTCGGCCCAGGAGAGTGGCGCCACGTAACCCCGACCTGCTTGAGGTGGACCACGATGCCGCTCTTCTCCACCATGGGGTTCTTCTTGTAGTGCTCCACCAGGTCGGCCAGGGTGTCGAAGCGCTCGCCTCCGCCCACGTCGTACTTGCCGTCCTGCTGCAGATGCCACGGGAGAAGAAAGTCTATTTAGATTTGATTTTATTGTTATATAATATTTTCTTGTGTGTGTGTGTATATATATATATATATATACACACACACACAAACATACACACACATATATGTATATATACACACACACATATATATACACACACACATATATGTATATATATACACACACACACATACATATACACATATATACATACATACATACATATATATACTGTGTATATATATATATATATATATATATATATATATATATATATATATATACACATATACTAAAAAAAATACAAATCTATTTATTTATTTTTGCAAAATTTACTTACTTTACTTCACTAATGATATTGAGTGTTTTTTTGTGAGAGTTGCCAAAAAATTAGGGAACACCTTGTCTAGATAACCTCTACGTCTACAGAGTTCCAGAATTAACAAAAATGTATCACAAGGCCATGTTTTATAGCAAATTAATTTCTAAAGCCTAATGTTTTGTACCTAACTTAATTTGTACTCATCTATATGCTATGTGCCTCCATATAAGTCCACATGCTGCCACTCTCTTCTAATAGTAGCTTCTGTGTAAAACAAAGTTCTTGTTTTTTCTGCTTTCCATTGACTTCCAAAGCTTTCGGCTCCTAAAAACCTACCTTTGACTAAAACACAGTCAAAAAGATAAGACATTTTTCTTTTTCACTAATAATAGTTTTTTTTCTGATTCCTTATCACTATCTTACACTTGTATCTGGTTGAATTTAGAAACAGAATCAGGCATTTAAGCTCCAGGTTGCTCCAAAGGTCGTTTGTCCGCTTTGATCTTTTCTCGCTGCTCATGTAAGTCGCTTTGGACAAAAGCGTCCGATCAATGAATAAATGTGAATTTAAATTCAAATATTGCTGTAAAGAGCCTCCTACCGAGCTTGGATAGAGATAACATTGTTACTTGTTTAATGCCTACTGTTAGTGGGCCTCAGACATTCGACCTTTGACGTGATTCGTAATCTTTACCATAAAAAAAGGGGGCGGGGCTTCAGGGTGCTCAGTGGGTGTCGCCCGCCTCACCTGGTAGCGGATCATGACGTGCGTGACTTTGGTCCTGCGGTCCACGTTCTCGTGCTTCTCCTCGTTGGTGAGGACGGAGAGCACAAAGTCGCCCGGCTTGCTCTGGCTCTCGCGGACCAGGAAGCTGCCGGCCTTCCCCTTGTCCGTGAGCATCTTCTCGGCGTCGCGCCCGGAGAGGTGTCCGTGGTACCACCTGGGGGGAGCGAGAGGCAGTGCAAGGGAGCGAGGGAGATTGGGTTACAACAACTTCAACCGAAAAAACTAAATACCGTACGGGATGAACGTTCAACGCCCAAGACGAGTAGATGTGGGGGCTGGCCACGTACTGTGGCCATCTGGGCATCTTCCCGAATGGTACGGCTTGTGGGGGAAGGTCAAGGATGGAGGGATTCAACAAAGAAGGACGTTTTTAACATGTGCGAGTACTACAACATGGACAAAATGTCAATTCAAAAATGCTGTTTGAGGCTCCTGAAGTCAGAATGGCACACTACCTGATGGAGATGGTTCTGACAAGTGCCACATGCAGTGAAGACCAGTACGCAGTCAAGTGAAGAATAGGGCAAAACATTGAATCTCACACAAATGGGGAAAAAATAACTCTTCATCTGGCAGCTGAATTGGAAAATGCAGAAAAAAACTTTTTCCGTCGACCGCGGTGCTGCCACACGGCAACTCATAGGTCGAGGTTGTTCCCGCGTCGCATCTAGGACTTGCTCTGAAAACCCCCACGTCAAGGGGCCCGCGTAAAAACCAAAAACCCAGAGGTAGAGTCGTCGTCGCTATTCTTCGACGGGTCGTCATCCATGGACGTGGGGGGCCCATGTACGAGCCTTGTGGAGCGCTTTGCCGTCTTTGGGAGGATGTAATATGTAAACGTGTGGGTAAAGCTGGGTTTATGTACAGTACATACAGCACCCTGCGACCATTTTAAACAATTTAGATGTTTTTCAAACATTTGTCTTTTGATGGTTATTTTATATCTTCTGTATTAGTGTCGATATCTCTGCAGCATGACAACGACCCCAAACACACAGCCGGAGTCATGAAGGAGTGCAACAGATGGTCCGCGGCCCCACAGGGCCCTGATCTCAGCATCATCCAGTGGGCCAGGGGGCCCCCCCGGAGCCCTGATCTCAATATGATCCAGTCGGTCCGGGGCCCCCACAGAGCCCTGATCTCAGCATCATCCAGTCGGTCCGGGACCACATGAAGAGACACAAAGAATTGAGACCTGAGCCTAAATCCCCAAATTCTCCGAGATGCTCGGACAGACCCCACCTGGCGAGTACCTTCACATAACGTGCGCTGGTGAGAATTGGTGCTGTTTTAAAAGACAAAGGGTGGTCACACCAAATATTGATTTGATATGAACCTTTGTTTTCTGTTTACTGCACTATGTATGTCGTCAATTGATGAATAAAAACTATTCACGGCATTGTTTTTGAAAGCATCCTCGCTTTACTGCATTTTTTCACAAGTGCCTTAAACCTTTGCACAGTAGCGTATACAGTATATATTTATCTCAGTTGGGGGAGGTGCATGCATACGTATGTACGTACGTGCTCGTGTGTTCATTGTGCGTATATTGCATGTGCGGGGCGTTGACTTTCACTTCTGTGTGCGAGCTGACAAACTGTACGTATCAGTGCATGTGTGCAGCATCAGCGATCCGCCTACTCCACTTCCTGGCTCTGAAGGTGAGGTTTGGAGAACCGTGTGTGCGTGCGTGCGTGCATGTGTGCGCGCGCACATAGTTTCAGTTACCTAAAAAATAGTTTCCTGATTTCGCACTTCTGTATTTGCAACAGGCGGCCGTTATATTCATTCATCGCTGAAGTAACCGCACATCTGATCATTGTGATTTCAACGGACGCTCGAAGCGGTGCAGAAAATCAGGGGATTCCACGGGTTTATCACATTTATCAACATACTCATGACTCCTAAAGCAGTGTATGTGTGCAAACACAATGGAAAAACAACCAAACATGAGGCTGGACATAGATCAACTTGGACAATGCTCTAATTTGTTGTTCTCTGGGTTCTGGTTCGACGGATGAAGAGCATGTTTTGAAGTTGAATCAATGACTCAGGCAGAGAGAGAGAGAGAGACAGAGAGAGAGAGAGAGAGAGAGACAGACAGAGAGAGAGAGAGAGAGAGAGTGTTGGTGAGAGTGTGTATGGTGATATATATTTATGGGTTTCTTTACGTGCGGCCCGGCGCTGACCTCTCGGACGTGGGGTCCTTGCAGTTGAGCGGGTACTTGAGCTGGATGACGTGGCCGTTGCGCTCGCGCAGCAGGTCGTGCTGCTCCGTGTAGTACTGCACCAGCTCGGCCAGCGTGGCGAACTTCTCGCCGCCGTACAGGTCGTAGTAGTCGCCCGAGTTCTGGATCTTGATGTGGGTGACCTCATCGTTCCGCCTGGGGTGGGGGAGGAGATTTAGAATTAGAACAAGCCTAAAATATTCCATTTCTATTTTTTTTGTTTTTTTTTGTTTTTTTTAAACGCACGACTCGCAAACGATCCGTTCGCAGTGGACAAACACTCCAGTGCCTCGGGAGTCGGGGGTCACCGCGGCAAAAGAGCGGTTTCGTTCCGTTTCACACTGCTCCGACTCCTCCCTCGCTCACCCCTTCACCACACCGACTGAACCAAACGAATGCTTTTTTTTTAACGAGTCTTAAAAAAAAAAAAGCCGAAAGTGTCCTCACTAGTACAAAATCAATGACGACAGTTCAACTAGAGATGCAACGATCCACTGTTTTACAGTTCCGATCTGATTCCGATACAAATGTGCCGATTCCGATTTATTATTATTACTGTTTTAGTTGGTATTATGTGTAAGGTTACATCAGGCTGTAGTAAACCCCGCAGCACTTGTTATTGAAAGAGCAAAACACATGCACCCATTGAATTTAAATGTATTCCAAAGGAACTTATTTGAACTGTATGTTGAGTAAGCTTCACATACTTCACATTTTACCTTCGTATACAAACAGATGTAGGTTTTCAAAGTGAATATTTGAGAAAAAAACATAAAATAAAATGAAAATTTAATGAATGAATGAATGAATGAATGAACTAATGAATGAATGAAATAAAAATATCAAGAACTGGATCTGGACCTTTGCATCGTATGTCAGCATCGACGCCATTGGAGCGCTCCTGGAGTAGGGAAAATGTTTTGTTTTTTTCCAAAACTTATTTTTCTACTCCAGGCAGATAAACCCTTGAATATAAAAACGTCTCATTGGAGTCGCTTGTGAAATGTAGATGTTATAGTTCTTTTTTTATCCAGAAAACCTGCAGCTCCCCGGTTTACTTGAATTTGCTTTCAAGCCGGTCGTGCCCCTTCTAATACGGTGGTGATGTTGACGTAGGGTTGTTATGGTGATCGTCTTGTGATTCGTTTCCGTGTGGCGCTGCACGAATACAACTCCAAGTAGCTCTATGGGGGCGGGCGTTAATATACGTCGGAATCACGACGTCTTATTTTCAGGACCAGCGCGGCTGAATCGCTGCTTCAATCCATGACGGTTTGCCCGACGATTATTAGCTTCACAGGTTAACCATTTCGGCCAAAATGGCGGGTTCCCGGCCCAGCACAAGCTGCGGGATGGAATTTGGATCGGCGCATAGCTCGGCGGATCGTTGCGATATCTGATGAGTTGAGTGACGTCTGTATCGGAGACCGATATCGGTATCCGATCTAATCGGTCCCGTCTCTAAGTTCAACTAGGGGACGGTCTCTCCCCGCTCACCCGACGTTGCCGAATTGAGCTTCACAAACATTTACTTGACGTGTTTTACGCCGGACGAGGCTTCTTCTCCCATTTCTGCTCATGATTCATACTTTTTCTGGCTTTTGTAGGGAAAAACCAAAGCGGTCTCCCGGCGCGTCCGCCGCTGTGAACACAGGTGTTGTGCCCACGATCACTTCCCCGCCGCAGAACAGATCCCTCGGCGCCACGTCGCGCTCCATCAAAACCTGTTTTTTACTCTCTGAACATTTGGCCAATATTACCGATTCAGGAGATCGACCAGGGAATAGCATTAATAAGCGGTACATAATGCATGAACAGATGGCTCCCACGGTTCCTGAGATTTGGAACACTTTACACGATAGTCACGCTCACTCTGAGGCTGAAAAAACTGTGTTTTTAACACCAGACTTGGCTGCAGACAACACTAGTCACTAGTTTGGGTGGAGGTTGGTCGGAGCGCAGCCGTGAAGAGGTAACCGTTTCCCCTCCCCCGGGTTAAACAGCGCCGCCTTTTCAGAAGAAGAGGCTACAAGCACCGCAGTGGGCCCCGCGGGCGCGGGAGCTCCCCAACCCGAGGGGCGCGCAGCGTCGACGCACCGCGCTCGCTTCGTGGACCACGCGGCGCGATCCCACGTACGACTTCAACCGGAACGTACGAGGGAGTATGTACAACCCGACGACGGCAGGAGGAAAACATCCTCGATATGCATCTGCCGTCTGCAGAGCAGGGCAGTGGAAACACAGGAGAAGGGCGGAAAGACAGATGATGCCGTGTGAACATTTGGGGACGCTTTGCATATTCAAAGTCCTGTTGGGAGCTTGTAGGCAGGTCGAGCACACAAAGTATGAAAGCTTTTACACCACTAGCCAGATGCAGAGGCGCACGCACGCACACACACAGTATGAAAGCTTTTACACCATTAGTCAGATGCAGAGGCACGCACACACACCTGCGTGCGCGCGCGCACACACACGAACAGACACAGACACAGACACACACACACACACACACACACACACACACACACACACACACAGGAGTGCAGCACTCCTCTGTTTTGCAAGATGTTATCTGCTCAGAAACAAATGGTTTTTCCGTTCCAAGCGCGAACCTCGCGCCGCATTGAGAAAGAAAACACGACATCCTGTGCGGTGACGCGGTGGAGGCGTCCTCGCCGCGCGGGGTCTGCTGAGGGATGGCGGCGCTCCGTTCCCGGGGCTGCCAGGAGAAGGGGACAGCTCAGTAATTTGTGTTATCTGATCTGCACGGGGGCCCGCCTCCGCAAACTGATTATCGACTAATGGCCGTATCTAGTGGCGCAAATTCTATTAACCTCCATCACTTCCCTTTCTCCCTTTCCTTTGTTTTGTTTGGTGCTCTCCGTCCATCCCCTGACCTGTCCACACACGCCGAGCGACAACCCCTCAATCCACCGCCCTCTCTCGCTCCCCCTCCCTCCCTCCCTCCCTCTCTCCTTAATCCATTTGTTGTTCCTCCAGCCCTCCATCTCTCACAGTCCGTCAACGCATCATCATGTGCGTCTCCTGTTAATTGCCTCATCCCTGATTTAGCGGCGGTCCGCGGCCACAGGGAACGCAAATTAGATTTCCTTTTTTCTTTTTTGGGGGGGTTCGGCGCAGGGGAGGATCCTCTCGGGCTGGGCCAGAGGTCGAGGGAGGATACGGCGGTGCCGCTGGGAAGACGGTGGAGCCTCATTGTTGTTCCAACAACGGTCGTCATTTGGTCGACTGAAAACACAAAGGGATGTACGGCAATATTATTCCCGGCTCGACCCAAGGCGACGCCCTAAGCTTCTCCGACTCGAACGGTGCTCGTATGCGTAACGCACACTCTGAATCTGAACTCAGAGAAAAGACAATTGTGGTCTTCTGCGATCGCTCCTTGAAGCGATCGACGTGGGTGGTCGGAAGAGTCCCTATTGGTTTTGCAGGAACATGATTCGGTAGCTGGTCGACGCCGAGCAGCACCTTTCTTTTTAAAAGACAGCCGTACGAAATGATTAATAGTGCCTGTGTTGAAACAAAAAGGGCTTTATTTCACGTGTACCCAACCGTACCGCTGGCTTCAACTGCTTGGTCAAGAAGGACGACAGCCATGTGGCTATTGTGTCCCTATTCCAGCGCAGACTGGCAGGAAAGGCACTGGAAGGCGAGACGGACGGACGGACGGACGGACAGGTCGCAGCCGCACACAGCTGTGCCGCCGTATCAGAGCCCTAAGCCTGAAGGGCTCCGGGACGACGTCCCGGTGTCATCTATTTTTATTCGCGTCGGGGCGCGACGAAAAGTTCACCGGCCACCTACCGGTGGAGCGGCGCGCTCAAAACCAGATGGCGAAGACGCGTCGGCAGCCCCGGCCTGCGCGGAAAACATCAGCCGCCTCGCGTCTAATCTCCGGCAAAACCAATCAGGCGGCCCCCCACCGCGCCGACGCGGCAGCCAGACGGGTTGACGGCGTCGAGCCCTCCCAGCGCTCCACCCGACGGGTGAATGCGCACTGAATGTGTGGAACTTTTAGAAAAAAGCGTGTGCAGCTGGAACAGCTGCCTCCTTGGGAACCACCACAGCGGGAGGTGGCCTTAGACGGGATTAGGGACGGCGAGCGCCGGCGACTTGTCCCGATTTTCGCGATTTCGCAGCGGAACGCAAAGGGGGGTCTGGGGGCTTGGTAACCAAATCCAAACGCCGTTTCCATCCGCACGGGGAGAGCGCTGGCTGGCCAGTTCTGAAAGTGCATCACAGCCCAAAAGTGATCTTACATCGAGCGCCTTTTTTTAGAACCGCTGATCGCGCAAAGGTCAAAATGATCATACAAATACAAGAATCAGCGTTTGGCACCGGCACCGGCACTGGCAGCCGCTGTGGCTTCTGTTTGGAGTCCGTTTGGGGGAAAATATTCAACAGAACCCATATCTACCAAGAGTTTCAATGCATATCAACACTTTTAAAAGAAGGTTTTATATTGGGAAGATAATGCAATTTCACATTTCAGTCAATGGGTACACGCCCTGGGGGGCCTTCCCCTCAAAAAGATTCTTTCAGGAGTACATGGGGATTTTTCAGCTTTTTGGCACAACTTTTGAGGGTTGGGAAAATTCTGGGTGGAATTCTGAGGGAATTTCCGTTGGGATTTTTCCGGAGAGGATTATGTTCCCCCTAAATATTTCTCTTTTAAAGCCGTCATTGTGTTCGTACAAACGACACCTTCAAAAATATATAAAAGCCTCAGTTACAAGGATTTTATTTTACTTTATATTGTACACTCATCAGAATGTGCACCCCCACCCCCCCCTTTATGCATCTAATCAACGATGTAAACCTATTTATAGTCCGGCGTCAGTGGAAACATGTCTGTGTGACCCCGGGGCCGACATT